>NW_017307783.1:290891-306408 GCF_000935625.1 Nanorana parkeri
TGTATAAATATATAGATATTATGTATATAGAGTTTAATGTTATATTTCGCACTGATTCGTGTTCAGCACTGGACAGTTCCTTCTTCCAGCCACAATAGGCCACGCCTTTACTTAAAGGGAAACCAACGTGTTTTCCTAACAAGTTCACAGTTTGATGGATCACTGCAACATTTCGCTAAAGTAACTTCTGATTCACCTTCTACCATATCCGCATCCGAGTATCTCATATCCAGAACGGCAAACACTCCCTCTAGTGGTCACCTGTATACTGTATAATGTGATTAGCATCCCTGCCTAATGACTGTTAAAGTGACATTAAAGTATATTTTTTTTCCCCTCCCCCCAATGTTAGTGTCAGCACTTACCTGAAATGATGTTTCTTAATCCGATCTTCCTCTTCTTTCCCGTCCTTTTCACCTGTCCCTCCAGCGGTGCGGCGGCGGCTCTCCGATCCAACGCTGACTCCTCTGTGCTTGCTGGCACTTCCTGTCCCGCGGTGTCTGCATGCGGGTGCACGCCGTCCATAGACTTACCTTGCGTCTCTGCTCGTCTCCCGGCCGAAAATCCGAACTGCGCATGCGCCCCCCCGCCCCAGAATGCTTTGCGGCCGCCCGAGATTTTTAAGATTTTCGGACCGGAGCGCCCGGCGAAGACACAGGTAAGTTTAAACCTCTTGTAAAGCATTTTTGTTTTTAAGGTTTTTGCATATATCTGCTGCATGCTAGCCTCATATATATATATATATACTGTATGCAAAAAAATGAAGGGTTTAACGACCCTTTAAACTTTCTTTGCCGCACATAATCTTCATGGTCAGGCAGGTCAGACCTGACCCATAGGCTTTCACAATTACAATGCAGCATCCTGAGCAGGGGTGTAACTAGAAATCACAGGGCCCCATAGCAAAATTTTGCAAGGGGCCCTGTGATTTCTAGTTATACCCCTTGCAGAGCCCACTCGAGATCCCACCTGAGGGTGATCCTGCAGACTCTCTATGGTGGGCTCTGCAGGGTCACCCTCAGGTGGGCTAGTCGCACTCCTTACCTGTCCGCCTCCTCGGTCGCTGATGGGCACCGCCTCCTCCTCCGTCGCCGGGCTGCCTCCTTCATTTTCGTCACCGTGCCCCGCCTCCTCCCCTGCTTCCGACCACGGGCCCCGCCTCCTCCTCCACTGCCACTGCTGGCTCTCCTTGACTCTGTGGAGAGGAACGCGCCGCTGCACAGATTACTGTCAGCGGCGTGCTCGTCTTCAGCCGCCAGTGAAAGCCACCAGCAGAGGATCCCATAGCGACCCAGGCGGCCCGCACGGCATCTGGCCGGGCCCCACTGTGCCCGGGGCCCCATAGCGGCCGCCTGGGTCGCTATGGTGATGATTGTTACGCCACTGATCCTGAGCCTGTAATCAGGACACAGAACTCCCTCCGTGTTGGTCCGTGATCACAATTGCGGAGGGATCGGAGATCAGGACGCGGCGATACCGAGGGCGATCCCCCCTCTATCGCCCTCGGCGCTGGGCGTCCCTCGGCGGTCCTTTGCTGACACTTCGCAGCGCACACTGGAAACAATTATCTGGGAGCGATCCCTCAACCACGGTGGAAAAAACAGCGAAGTCTGCTGGCGGCACGTCGAGGAAAACTCACCTAATATGACACGCCGGCCGGGGAGCAGGAAGTTCAGAACCTTCGTTCTCTGGTTTATTTTTGTCGATTTCATTATAGGGCAGAAAATTGTTTTTTCCATTAATATTTTTATTAAAGGAGAACTAGGAGGGGGGGGGGGGGGGCTTTTCACTCACCCCATAGTTCTCCTTTAAAGAAAATAAAAAGGCCGAAAAGAATAAATAAAGTGTAATCGCAGCGATGGCGTTATTGTAGCGTTCACCTCATAGAGGCTGCAGGAGATCCGCAGCACTGAGATGCAACAAAGGAAGAACCAATAGGAAGGAAACAGCAACTGTTAGAGAAAGTCTCCGCTCAGACACTGAAAGTAATATCTGTATTTCTGTATTGAAGTTCAGCAGGGGGCGGGCTCGTGGGAGGAGTTATGCAAATATCAAAATGCCTTTATGGGTGCGTCTCAGTCTGGGGGAGTGGGAGTTGCTAGGCAGGATGTATTTGCATGAAGACCACCCTAGGTATTGCCCAAATGTGATACTGAAATCCAATGAATGAAAGGGGCGAGGCCAGGGACAGTCAGGCTGGGGAGGAAAGTGCTAGATGATGCTGGACGTCCTCCAGCCAGGGTATAAGGCTGGGCTCAATATGACTTGCTGCAGCTTCTAATGCACATTGTGAGAAGCTCCCAGTGTGCAGTGATATCAGAGGAAGAGGAGAGGAGCCGGTACAACTGTGCAAGACTGAAGGGGAGGACGGAGGTCAGATAGAAGACTGAAGGGGAGGACGGAGGTCAGATAGGAGACTGAAGGGGAGGACGGAGGTCAGATAGGAGACTGAAGGGGAGGCCGGAGGTCAGATGTAATAGAGGATGACATTTATGTAATGAGCTGGAACGGCCAGTACATCATCTTCTGAATGGAATGTCGAGTTTTAAGCTGACGTCCGCTGCTGCCAAATAAATCTCGGTGGTGAGAATGAATGATCCCGCGTACAATGGAGTCACCCAGCGGCTGGCACCAGACATTCCTGTGGGAGGCCCTCTGGCCACAAGCGTTGGCGTTCTGCGCGCCCGCTACACACGAGTGCAAACAAGTAGCGGCCCGGCTTCCATGGCTTCTTGCGTTCTCGTGGCTCATTATGACCGATGCTTTCCGCCAGAGGCGCGTCCGTCGCCTCCAAAGGTTCCCAAACTGGCAGGTCCGGGAGGGGCAGCGAGCCCGGACTGGAGACGGATCTGCGGGGAACTTTCCATGAGGCCGATAGCAAAAACAAAAGTATCGCTTTACGGCTCCGGAGACACCAATAAGTCATTGAGATTCCACATTCATCCTCCGTAATCCAAAACGGGTCAACTCGGGGAAGAAACGGCCAAAATATTAGAGACGGCCAGAGATGTCAGGACAGTCCGCGGGGTCCTCGTATGGAGGGGTCTCATAAAATGAGGAAACCGTTCATGTTTTGTGAGAAATAAATAAAATATGTTACCAGAACCTTGTTCCATTCTTGTCGGGTTTAATCACAGTGTGTGTCCCATTGGGGGAGATTTCACTTCCTGTCCCTGAGATACAACAGGAAGTGAGGGGAAATCTCCTGAAAGTCAGGGAGCATCACCCCTGAGCCCCAGGCAGATATAAAAGATACAAATGAATGAGGATCTGTAAATAAAAGTGGCACTGAGGTGAGGTCCTCTCCTCTGTCACGCAGGACTGTGTTCAATGGCAGAGCTGTGTAAATCTAAAGACTGGATGGACAGAAATACAAGTTCTTTGGCAGGTAAACCAGTCCTGCACCGTGACCCTCTGACCCTCCAATGCGGTGTCATGGGCCATGCTCCAGGTTTGCAGCATCAACCTTATTTGACTTATTGCACAAGCACAGGAACCCAAAAAGGCATTAATTGCAGGGATCAGGTCCTCAAGTGGGCAGTCCCTGCAAATTTACAGGTGTGGTCTGGATGGGACCAACCCATGAAGTGGGCGTGATGGGCAGTCCCTGCATATTTAGAGGTGGGGTCTGGATGGGACCATCCCATGAAGTGGGTGTGATGAGCAGTCCTTGCATATTTAGAGGTAGGGTCTGGATGGGACCAACCCATGAAGCGGGCGTGATGGGCAGTCCTTGCATATTTAGAGGTAGGGTCTGGATGGGACCATCCCATGAGGTGGGTGTGATGGGCAGTCCTTGCATATTTAGAGGTAGGGTCTGGATGGGACCATCCCATGAATCGGGTGTAATGGGCAGTCCCTGCATATTTAGAGGTGTGGTCTGGATGGGACCAACCCATGAAGCGGGCGTGATGGGCAGTCCTTGCATATTTAGAGGTAGGGTCTGGATGGGACCATCCCATGAGGTGGGTGTGATGGGCAGTCCTTGCATATTTAGAGGTAGGGTCTGGATGGGACCATCCCATGAAGTGGGTGTGATGGGCTGTCCTTGCATATTTAGAGGTAGGGTCTGGATGGGACCATCCCATGAGGTGGGTGTGATGGGCTGTCCTTGCATATTTAGAGGTGGGGTCTAGGCAGAACCAACTTATAAAATGGGTGTAATGGGCAGTTGCAACATATTTAGAGGTACACGGAACCAACCCATAAAATGTGCACGGTGGGTGACCCCCGCATATTTAGAAGTAGGGACCTGGATGGGACCGACCCATTAAGTGTGCACAGGGGGTGGTCCACACATATTTCGAGGCGGGCTCTGGGCGGGGTCAAAATGGAAAGTGGGCTTGATGTGGGCATGCCCACCTGGAAAGCGGGTGGAAAAATGAAGGGAACGGGTTAAAAGTGTCCTGGGACCCGACACCATAAAAACACACGGCACTGCATGTGCAGATACCTCGGGAATGTATTCATGAAGAGAGAGATAGACTAGTACATCGCCTCCTCTCCAGTGGCTCCTTCCACCGCCAGTAGTCACAGTGGTGACGCAGATAAATTACCGTGGACTTGCCAAACTTTAACCAGAAACAGCTCAGAGTCCCCTCCCCCTCCAGGTGCTCTGACCAAGAAAACGTCTATCTGTTAATATCTGGTGTAAACGGCGTTTGTTGAAATGGAAGACATGTGCGCGGCCCCTGGACGGGAGGCGGAGTCAGAGCCCCGGTGCTTCCAGCGTTTGTTGTGCTTGGCCGACATCGATTCATTACATGTCGTGTTTAATGAATTTCATTTATAAGAAAGAAGATAAGTCACCCGGACAGACGGAGGAGAGGCGATAGGGTCACCCGGACAGACGGAGGAGAGGTGACAGGGTAACCCGGACAGACGGATGAGAGGGGATCTGGTCACCCGGACAGACGGAGGAGAGGCGATAGGCTCACCTAGACAGACGGATGAATGGGGATAGGGTCACCCTGACAGACGGATGAGAGGCGATAGGCTCACCTGGACAGACAGATGAGAGGAGATAGGCTCACCCGGACAGACGGATGAGAGGCGATAGGGTCACCCGGACAGACAGATGAGAGGAGATAGGCTCACCCAGACAGACGGATGAGAGGCGATAGGGTCACCCGGACAGACGGATGAGAGGAGATAGGGTCACCCAGGCAGACGGATGAGAGGCGATAGGCTCACCCGGACAGACGGATGAGAGGCGATAGGCTCACCCAGACAGACGGATGAGAGGCGATAGGGTCACCCGGACAGACGGATGAGAGGCGATAGGCTCACCTGGACAGACAGATGAGAGGAGATAGGGTCACCCGGACAGACGGATGAGAGGAGATAGGGTCACCCGGACAGACGGAGGAGAGGGGATAGGGTCACCCGGACAGATGGAGGAGAGGGGATAGGGTCACCCGGACAGACGGATGAGAGGAGATAGGGTCACCCGGACAGACGGAGGAGAGGCAATAGGGTCACCTGGGCAGACGGATGCGAGGAGATAGGCTCACCCGGACAGACGGATGAGAGGCGAGAGGGTCACTTGGACAGACCGATGAGAGGCGAGAGGGTCACCTGGACAGACGGAGGGGAGGCAATAGGGTCACCTGGACAGACGAATGAGAGGAGATAGGGTCAGCTGGACAGACGAATGAGAGGCGATAGGCTCACCTGGACAGACAGATGAGAGGAGATAGGCTCACCCGGACAGACGGATGAGAGGCGAGAGGGTCACCCGGACAGATGGAGGAGAGGGGATAGGGTCACCTGGACAGACGAATGAGAGGAGATAGGCTCACCCAGACAAACGGATGAGGGGCGAGAGGGTCACCTGGACAGACCGATGAGAGGCGAGAGGGTCACCTGGACAGACGGAGGAGAGGCAATAGGGTCACCTGGACAGACGGATGAGAGGCGATAGGCTCACCCAGACAAACGGATGAGGGGCGAGAGGGTCACCCGGACAGACGGATGAGAGGCGATAGGGTCACCCAGACAGACGGATGAGGGGTGACAGGGTCACCCGGACAGACGGATGAGAGGTGATAGGGTCACCCGGACAGACGGATGAGAGGCGATAGGGTCACCCGGACAGACGGATGAGAGGGGATAGGCTCACCTGGACAGACGGAGGAGAAGTGATATGCTCACCCGAACAGACACAGACACATGTAAATATATTGGTTTAAAGAGTAAATAAAATTGTCCAAAACTATTCCACTTTTACTTAAAATCTTCTGGCAAATGGGAATGTAAATTGCAGACATTCATCATCTCTTCAATGAATATTTGTGAAGATTCGGAGGCAGGCGGCCCACGTTCCACGGATCCTTCCACAACCTTCCACTGAGCGATTACGCAGAACTTGTCTTGGCCGCACACAATGATATCGTCTCATTTCAGGGACCCCCGGGGCCACCTCTGTTTTCTATAAAGCCGAATCTGCAGCTGAGAGCCGATAAGGAGAGCTGACAGGGACTTGGAGGGGGACCCGGAGCTTTTCCGTGTAGTAAAATACGACGCGGGACGTTCTGCAATCCTCACAGGAAGATGGCGAAACTCTGCGAGGTCAACGCAGGCGAGTTCTGAGCTCCAGAAAATACAAAATGTGACAGAAACATCGGAGACAGTTCTATGGTGAACTCTGCAAAGGCTGATATTACATCACATACAAAAATAAGAGTTATGTCATTTTCCATGGAACCTATCCATTCACTGGAGACCAGTGACATCACTGAGAATGCAGCCTATCCGTTCACTAGAGAGC
Organism: Nanorana parkeri; assembly: GCF_000935625.1. NCBI lineage: Eukaryota > Metazoa > Chordata > Amphibia > Anura > Dicroglossidae > Nanorana > Nanorana parkeri. The sequence goes on from NW_017307783.1 coordinate 297,661, forward strand.
GGTGACATCACTGAGAATGCAGCCTATCCATTCACTGGAGACCAGTGACATCACTGAGAGCGCAGCCTATCCCTTCCCTAGAGACCGGTGACATCACTGAGAATGCAGCCTATCCGTTCACTAGAGACCGGTGACATCACTGAGAATGCAGCCTATCCCTTCACTAGGGAGCGGTGACATCACTGAGAATGCAGCCTATCCCTTCACTAGAGACCGGTGACATCACTGAGAATATAGTTTGCCCATTGCAACTAGTAAACAATTTAAAGGAGAGACGCCGGGTCATCAAAGCTCCAGCTTTTTATGGGACAATTATAACATGTGGCGTACAGTAAGGAGACCTTTTGGTGCGATATTTCGATATCCTCTTTCGGGATATCCTGGCTCCAGGCCACCCCGCAGCCAGTGTCCCCGCAGGTTCCTCCTCCACGTTACATGCAGCAGAAAAAAACGCGACTCGATGTGAAGAATGAGGAGAAAGGGCGGAACGTTGGCATGCCGGGCCCAGCGAAGGGATTACCGTCATTGTCCCTAGAGCGTTGGCATGGCTGTGCGGCTGTGCCCGGCGCGGAGAACAGGATATTGGTCGCATTGTAAGAGGAATGCGATATCCTAAATTATTCAAGAATCCAGCGACTGGGACCTGTATCGGGGGAGTGCGGCTCACTGCTCGATGTAGAACAATGTGACACAGGAAAAGGTTTACCACTGACGCTGATAGAAAATAGAATGAAAGGTATTGAAGGATGAAACATTGTATAACACAGCGTCCAGTGAGGAGGAGAGGGGGGGGGACCCCATTATTGTAAACTCTCACTCAATGAGGTTTGGTTTGCTCTGTGCAATTCATGCTTTTAATACCTTTATGCAGTGGCGTCACAAGGGGGGTGAGTTTTCTATAAAGCCGAATCTGCAGCTGAGAGCCGATAAGGAGAGCTGACAGGGACTTGGAGGGGGACCCGGAGCTTTTCCGTGTAGTAAAATACGACGCGGGACGTTCTGCAATCCTCACAGGAAGATGGCGAAACTCTGCGAGGTCAACGCAGGCGAGTTCTGAGCTCCAGAAAATACAAAATGTGACAGAAACATCGGAGACAGTTCTATGGTGAACTCTGCAAAGGCTGATATTACATCACATACAAAAATAAGAGTTATGTCATTTTCCATGGAACCTATCCATTCACTGGAGACCAGTGACATCACTGAGAATGCAGCCTATCCGTTCACTAGAGAGCGGTGACATCACTGAGAATGCAGCCTATCCATTCACTGGAGACCAGTGACATCACTGAGAGCGCAGCCTATCCCTTCCCTAGAGACCGGTGACATCACTGAGAATGCAGCCTATCCGTTCACTAGAGACCGGTGACATCACTGAGAATGCAGCCTATCCCTTCACTAGGGAGCGGTGACATCACTGAGAATGCAGCCTATCCCTTCACTAGAGACCGGTGACATCACTGAGAATATAGTTTGCCCATTGCAACTAGTAAACAATTTAAAGGAGAGACGCCGGGTCATCAAAGCTCCAGCTTTTTATGGGACAATTATAACATGTGGCGTACAGTAAGGAGACCTTTTGGTGCGATATTTCGATATCCTCTTTCGGGATATCCTGGCTCCAGGCCACCCCGCAGCCAGTGTCCCCGCAGGTTCCTCCTCCACGTTACATGCAGCAGAAAAAAACGCGACTCGATGTGAAGAATGAGGAGAAAGGGCGGAACGTTGGCATGCCGGGCCCAGCGAAGGGATTACCGTCATTGTCCCTAGAGCGTTGGCATGGCTGTGCGGCTGTGCCCGGCGCGGAGAACAGGATATTGGTCGCATTGTAAGAGGAATGCGATATCCTAAATTATTCAAGAATCCAGCGACTGGGACCTGTATCGGGGGAGTGCGGCTCACTGCTCGATGTAGAACAATGTGACACAGGAAAAGGTTTACCACTGACGCTGATAGAAAATAGAATGAAAGGTATTGAAGGATGAAACATTGTATAACACAGCGTCCAGTGAGGAGGAGAGGGGGGGGGACCCCATTATTGTAAACTCTCACTCAATGAGGTTTGGTTTGCTCTGTGCAATTCATGCTTTTAATACCTTTATGCAGTGGCGTCACAAGGGGGGTGCGGCCCGCACCCGGGTGACACCATTGAAGGGGTGACACCAAAATGACTGACAGTCATTTTGGTGTCACCCCCCTCTGAAAAGTCGGGCGCTCCGTCATTGACGTCGAGCCCGACAGTATCAGGAGAGAGGAGGGGACCCAGCGGCATACCTTATCCCGCCAGGTGACTGCCCCCTCCTCTCCCTGCCGGCAGGTATCAGATGGCCGCCGGCAGGTATCAGAAGATCGCACGCGCGCAGTGACGTCTCGGCGAGTGACACCCGTTTACCGCTCCGGGTGTCACCAAGCCTCGGGACGCCCCTGCCTTTATGGTTTTTTTTCTCCTTATAAAATATACTTCTCCACTTTAGTTACATCTCCATGCTGGTGATTCGGTTAGAAATGTACCAGATCGGCCAGAAATCTGGGTTTAGCAAGTGCCAAGGGGAGCTGAGCCCAGGGCTGTCTGTGTTATAGTGACTGATGATGCTGTGCAACCCACGCATCGTCATTGGTGCTCGGATGCTAGCAGCTAGTCCATACAGAATCATTGGTTGCTAGGATGCTAGCAGCTAGTCCATACAGCATCATTGGTTGCTAGGATGCTAGCAGCTAGTCCATACAGAATCATTGGTTGCTAGGATGCTAGCAGCTAGTCCATACAGCATCATTGGTTACTAGGATGCTAGCGGCTAGTCTATACAGCATCATTGGTTACTAGGATGCTAGCGGCTAGTCCATACAGCATCATTGATTGTTTGGATGCTAGTGGCTAGTCCATACAGAATCATTGGTTGCTTGGATGCTAGCGGCTAGTCCAATAGGCATCATTGGTTACTAGGATGCTAGCGGCTAGTCCATACTGCATCATTGGATACTAGGATGCTAGCGGCTAGTCCATACAGCATCATTGGTGCTAGGATGCTAGCGGCTAGTCCATGCATAGAGCATCATTGATTGTTTGGATGCTAGTGGCTAGTCCATACAGCATCACTGGTGATAGGATGATAGCGGCTAATCCATACAGCATCATTGGTTGCTTGGATGCTAGCGATTAGTCCATACACCATCACTGGTGATAGAATGCTAGCGGCTAGTCCATACACCATCACTGGTGATAGGATGCTAGCGGCTAGTCCATACAGAATCATTGGTTGCTTGAAAGCTAGCGGCTAGTCCATACAGCATCATTGATTGCTTGGATGCTAGTGGCTAGTCCATACAGCATCATTGATTGCTTGGATGCTAGCGGCTAGTCCATACAGCATCATTGGTGCTAGGATGCTAGCGGCTAGTCCATACACCATCACTGGTGATAGAATGCTAGCGGCTAGTCCAGTCACCATCACTGGTGATAGGATGCTAGCGGCTAGTCCATACAGAATCATTGGTTGCTTGAAAGCTAGCGGCTAGTCCATACACCATCACTGGTGATAGAATGCTAGCGGCTAGTCCAAGTAAGGTGTGGACACAGAGCATCATTGGTTGCTAGGTTGCAGGTGGGCACATCATAACAACCAATGACTGTGTCCACAGCTTCCTTGGTTGCTAGTACACAGGCGGCTCCACAGTGTCATCGGTTGCTAAGATGCTGATGATCCCACGAGGGGGAATTCAAAAAATCTGGAGCAGACAAAATCTGGAGCTTCTCTCTTTCATTTTCAAAGCTGAGCTGAACAAACTGAAGAGAGAAGCTGATTGGTTGCCCTAAGAAAACCGTCTGCTCCAGTTTTTATGAACCCCCCCAGTGGCATAGGTTGTTATGGTGCACCACTCTGTGTTTTAGCAATCAGTGATACTGTACAGCCTAATAACTAGCATCCTAGCAACCAATGATGATGCCACACAGCAGCACTGGTTGCTAGGACACAGAGGAAGGTCCGGCAGCCGTGCAAACTGGCAAACTGTGAACATCATCTTGGGTTCGGGTCAAACTCCACCCAAGCCCAAAGTTCCTGCCTCCTGGTAACCTCCTGCAGCCTCCTCTTTGCTGCCACGTCTACATGCCCTGTCTATGGACACTTGTAATCTCCATTAGAAGCCCCATGAGTCAGAGTGACACTGCAGAGCGCAAAGTCGGTAGACAGGGACAGAACGTTGTCACCCTATAAGAGGAAGTAGCTAAAAAGGGGACGTTCATGACAGAATCACCTACCTACAGCCCCCCCATGTTCCAAATTTCAGTCTAGTTGGTCCGGTTAATTTGACATGGAAAATTCCGATTGGCTTTAACTGATATACAATGGATCCATCTGTCGGGTTAGTAAGTATTGTGCTGGCCATACACAGGGCAATTTTTATCCCCTTTCAATCAGATTGCTAAAACAACTGACGCAAACTGCCACTCAAAGCTTCACATCTTGTTACTGCAATAAAAGTTTCCACGTTGACGAAACTTATTTTCTTACTTTCAGGTCCGCGCAGCATCTGCTCGCGTTGGCAATTGATCCGGCGAGGATATTTCGTGTTCTCGCGGTCGTTTCACAATGCCCCTGCCATCATCATCACCATCATCATCATCACCATCACATCGAGTCTCAGAGTCACAGCACACTCATTTCACCCTGTTCCTTCACGTGCTTTGAAGCTGGGACCGCTGGCATGTATTTGGAGAGATTTGTATTTTCTTGGCAGATTCTTTTTATTGAGTATTTTGCAATACAAAAGAAATTCAAGTTTTTGAACTATTAAACGGAAACATATTGTCGTGTCAGCGCCGCTCTCTACATCTGGAGGGCCGCACGCTGCCTGGGGGAAGAAGAAGGGGGGAACAGGACACGGAGTGATTAGTGAGAAACCTGCGGGGAGTGCTGCACATCTAAAGGGGTGCGATGGGTGCAATCATTATCAAACAAGTCAGGAATACAAAGTAACAAATCTGTTGCTTCATTCCTACGTCCTGGAGGCTGCTGGATTAATGCCAATGTGTAAGTTTCCATAGTCCCTAGGAGGACCTGAACTCTGGAAGCTGTGCCCAAAGAGTGCTGCACGTCTAAAGGGGTGCTATGGATGCAGTATTTCTTATTACAGCTCAAATGAGTAATGAAAACAAAGTAGCAACCTGCAGGGACTGCTGCACATCTAAAGGGGTGCGATGGGTGCAATAATTATCAAACAAGTCAGGAACACAAAGTAACAAATCTGTTGCTTCATTCCTATGTCCTGGAGGCTGTTGGATTAATGCAAATGTGTAGGTTTCCATAGTCTCTGAACTCTGGAAGCTGTGCCCAAAGAGTGCTGCACGTCTAAAGGGGTGCTATGGATGCAGTATTTCTTATTACAGCTCAAATGAGTAATGAAAACAAAGTAGCAACCTGCAGGGACTGCTGCACATCTAAAGGGGTGCGATGGGTGCAATAATTATCAAACAAGTCAGGAACACAAAGTAACAAATCTGTTGCTTCATTCCTATGTCCTGGAGGCTGCTGGATTAATGCAAATGTGTAGGTTTCCATAGTCTCTGAACTCTGGAAGCTGTGCCCAAAGAGTGCTGCACGTCTAAAGGGGTGCTATGCATGCAATATATCTTATTACAGATCAAATGAGTAATGAAAACAAAGTAGCAACCTGAAAGGAATTCTGCACATCTAAAGGGGTGCGATGGGTGCAATAATTATCAAACAAGTCAGGAACACAAAGTAACAAATCTGTTGCTTCATTCCTATGTCCTGGAGGCTGTTGGATTAATGCCAATGTGTAGGTTTCCATAGTCCCTAAGAGGACCTGAACTCTGGAAGCTGTGCCCAAAGAGAGCTGCACGTCTAAAGGGGTGCTATGCATGCAATATATCTTATTACAGATCAAATGAGTAATGAAAACAAAGTAGCAACCTGAAAGGAATTCTGCACATCTAAAGGGGTGCGATGGGTGCAATAATTATCAAACAAGTCAGGAATACAAAGTAACAAATCTGTTGTAACCTTCCTATGTCCTGGAGGCTGTTGGATTAATGCCAATGTGTAGGTTTCCATAGTCCCTAGGACAGGAGTAGCAAACCTCCGTCCCTCCAGCTGTGGTGAAACTACAAATCCCATCCCAGATAGCAAGCAATTGAGCTGCAAGTTATAAAATGACTCGCTAAACTATTGCAGACTCGCCGAGCTTCACCATTTTGTTGCGCAATTACAGCGAGTCTCCAGACCAGCGAGCTTGCAGAGCTCTTCCTAAGACCTGCGGGACTCTCGCTGGAGACTTGCCGAGCAAATTTGCTACAAATTCAATAAGTGTCGCCGAGAACCTGCGCTGCGAGTGTTCTGCGAGTCTACAACCTGCCAGGAACGTGTTCAGCAAGTTAACAAGAATTACAATTTAACCCTGACACAAGTTTGTGGCAAGTTATCCTCGCTATCTGGGATGATGCATCTCTCTCTCCCTCGTGCCTGTGGGAATCTTGCAATGCCTCATGGGATTTGTAGTTCCACCAGAGCTGGAGGGCCAGAGGTTTGCTACCCCTGCCCTAGGAGGACCTGAAACTCTGGAAGATGTGTCCAAAGAGTGCTGCACGTCTAAAGGGGTGCCAAGGATGCAGTATATCTTATTACAGATCAAATGAGTAATGAAAACAAAGTAGCAAATCTGTTGTTACTTTTATATGTCCTAGACCGGTGGTTCTCAACCTGTATAACCTCAGGACCCACATTTGTCCTTGGTCATTAAGTCGCGACCCAAGTCGCACCACACTGGAACGCACAGCATTGCGGTACCGCATGTTCTGGTGCGAGTGATCAAACTGTGGGCGGGAGGTGTGTTTTGCATGCCATTCACATTAATGGCACCGCAGCGGACCTCCGCACCAGCTCCCACATGGCCATACTTGGCACCAGGCAGCATATTTTGAATGGCTGCTCGGCGCGAGAACTGACAATGCTGGGCTAGGGGGAGGCTTGGGAACCTCTCTCCTAGTGCAGCGGAAGGCATGCGACGACCCACTGAACATGGGGTCACGACCCACTTTTGGGTCACAACCCACCAGTTGAGAACCACGGTCCTAGAGGCTGTTAAATTAATATCAATGTGTAGTTCATAGCAGACCCTGGGAGTAGCTAAACACGAAGCTGTGCCCAAAAGGTGCTGCACGTCTAAAGGGGTGCTGTGGATGCAATATATCTTATTACAGATCAAATGAGTAATGAAAACAAAGTAGCAACCTGCGGGGAGTGCTGCACATCTAAAGGGGTGCGATGGGTGCAATCATTATCAAACAAGTCAGGAATACAAAGTAACAAATCTGTTGTAACCTTCCTATGTCCTGGAGGCTGCTGGATTAATGCCAATGTGTAGGTTTCCATAGTCCCTAGGACAGGAGTAGCAAACCTCCGTCCCTCCAGCTGTGGTGAAACTACAACTCCCATGATGCATCTCTCTCTCTCTCCCTCATGTCTGTGGCTGTGGGAATCTTGCAATGCCTCATGGGATTTGTAGTTCCACCAGAGCTGGAGGGCCGGAGGTTTGCTACCCCTGCCCTAAGAGGACCTGAAACTCTGGAAGATGTGTTCAAAGAGTGCTGCACGTCTAAAGGGGTGCTGTGGATGCAGTATTTCTTATTACAGATCAAATGAGTAATGAAAACAAAGTAGCAAACCTGTTGTTACTTTTATATGTCCCAGAGGCTGTTAAATTAATACCAATGTGTAGTTCATAGCAGACGCTGAGAGTAGCTAAACACGAAGCTGTGCCCAAAAGGTGCTGCACGTCTAAAGGGGTGCCGTGGCTGCACTATTTCTTATTACAGCTCAAATGAGTAATGGAAGCAAAGCAGCAAATCTGTTGCTTCATTCCTACGTCCTGGAGGCTGTTGGATTAATGCCAATGTGTAAGTTTCCATAGTCCCTAGGAGGACCTGAACTCTGGAAACGTACGTACGCGCCGCTGCACATGCGAATGGCTGCGTGTTTCTCCTCACAGCCGCCAGTGACAGCCAGCAGCCAGGCGGCCCGCACGGCATCAGGGGGATGTCCTGGCCCGGGCCCCCCCTGTGCCCCCATAGCGGCCGACCGGGTCGCTATGGTGATTGTATCTGATGACAGGTCCACTTTAATTCGATTCCAGTTACCTCTCCGTCTGCAGAGACTCCGTTGTGCTTTTACTTGCGGAGCATTAATTACACCTAACTGCGGTTTCTTTTTCCTGTGCGTGTGCAGGAGACGCGGCGTCAGTCTTTCCATCGCCCGCGCAGCGTCTCTACGCCGGTTTCCCCCGCACAGCGCTCCCGTCAGAGGGGCCTGTGTGCCGAGGAAGAGACTCTCTGTGATGTCTTCAGTGGAACAGTGTCCCCCCCCTTGGCCAGAGGTGTTTACATTCTACACGTCGCACCGTCTCTACTCCGACTTGGACCGCGTCCAGCGCCGAACAGAAGACATCTGTGGAGGACGGTCTCCACTTCTGGGAAGGAGGACGACACCTGCCCAATTATTCCCATTAAAACGAATGCGTGAGAAGAGCCGGAGGCTGACATTTAAAGGCGCACTCCGGTCAAGACGTGCATTCCAGCAATGCATTCCAGCAAACGCGGCTGCTGTGCTAAAAGCAGCATGTCCACACACCCCCTCCCTCCCTCCCTCCCTCCCATACCAGGCCACATGCCCTCGGCACTGGGAGGGTCACCCCTGGAAAAGCACCATGTCCCCGTGCCAATGGGGACAAGGG
>NW_017307783.1:307104-310192 GCF_000935625.1 Nanorana parkeri
AAATTTAGAAAAATAAAAAAAAAGACAAGTTTTTGACAAATCTTTTATTTAAAAAAAAAAAACCAAAAATGGATCCATCGACGTAATCCAGCGTTGTCCACGACGACGATGTCCACCGGCCGCGATCAGCCAAGATGGACGCATTTCAGGGGCAAGCCCCCTTCATCGCTGCACATTTATTGGTCAGCTGTTTTCCCGCCAAACGTCTGTCATCCATCTTGGTTTCCAGTCTTATACTCCACTCTCAGGGAAAGCAAGCTATGATTCTGAGGAAGGGGGCTCGCCCCTGAATCGCGTCCATCTTGGCTGACTGCGGCCGGTGGACGGTGATGTGACCGCAGGCAGCCGGGGTACATAGTCGGGGCGATGCCATGTTGGGTTAACAGACAGTGTGGCCTCTTGTTTGTTGTTAAAGCGCGATGAGAACGTTTGCCTGTGAGGACAGATATCCCCTTGTTTTATTTATTGTAATAAACGATTTTACACACGGAGTTGCGGGATCTGCCAGCTACTGCTCTCTGAGACCTTCTATATTAATGTGACCACCAGCTCCTTATTCAGCAGGAGGGTTGTCACCCTCCACAGGCAGCTTTACTCTCTCCCAATGGGCTGCACTCAATGCCCTTTGCTGGTTCAATGAGGCCTAAGAGAGAGAGAGGGAGAGAGATTGTTAGGGCCATGTAAGCAAAATAAGACAAGTGGCCCCATGGGACTGTGGCCCCTATCCTCCATGTGTTTTTTTAATAAAACTAATTATATTCAAATAGAGGTCTGTGGTGACTGTCATGTACATGTCTCTCTGGGACTGCTGTTGCTAGGAAGATTTACCTCAGTTGCTGGAGAGACCTCCAGTCAGCTGAGCACAGGATTGGTGACTGACTTTTGGCGGGAAAACAGCTGGCCAATGGGTGTAACCTTTCCCCTCTATAGTCACTCCTGTCGCCGGGCGGGGTCAGCAGTTACCTCAGGACTGCCAGCTGTGTCAGCGTCACCCCGTATACAGGATTGGGACCCATACCTGAGGCGGCCTAGGATTTGAAGCTGGACTTCCTGCCCAAGTGAGCGGGGTGGGCCGAGGATCTCCTGCTGCTCTCCTCTCCTAATAGTCTGTCACGTCATCACAAGAAAGGGGTGAGCTGGGGTCTGAGGGCCGGGAATGTGTCTTGTCTGTACTGTCTGTTACTTTGGGTCATTCTCCCTCATCCGCCCTTTGTAAAGGTGTAGTCTGTCAGTCAGCCTTCAGCCACCCCTTCCCTTTACCCTCATGTCTCCAGTGCTTCCCTTTCATTCTCTCCTTCCCTTTACCTTCATGTCTCCAGTGCTTCCCTTTCATTCTCTCCTTCCCTTTACCCTCATGTCTCCAGTGCTTCCCTTTCATTCTCTCCTTCCCTTTACCTTCATGTCTCCAGTGCTTCCCTTTCATTCTCTCCTTCCCTTTACCCTCATGTCTCCAGTGCTTCCCTTTCATTCTCTCCTTCCCTTTACCCTCATGTCTCCAGTGCTTCCCTTTCATTCTCTCCTTCCCTTTACCCTCATGTCTCCAGTGCTTCCCTTTCATTCTCTCCTTCCCTTTACCCTCATGTCTCCAGTGCTTCCCTTTCATTCTCTCCTTCCCTTTACCCTCATGTCTCCAGTGCTTCCCTTTCATTCTCTCCTTCCCTTTACCCTCATGTCTCCAGTGCTTCCCTTTCATTCTCTCCTTCCCTTTACCCTCATGTCTCCAGTGCTTCCCTTTCATTCTCTCCTTCCCTTTACCCTCATGTCTCCAGTGCTTCCCTTTCATTCTCTCCTTCCCTTTACCCTCATGTCTCCAGTGCTTCCCTTTCATTCTCTCCTTCCCTTTACCCTCATGTCTCCAGTGCTTCCCTTTCATTCTCTCCTTGCTTTATGTCAATGACTTTGGGTTTGCGGTGTAGTATGAGAACCGTCCTCATCTATCCCCATCAGTCTGCGTCCCTAAGTCTGTAGAATAGGGGCCTCGTTCACACCAGATGCAGTGCGGTCCAGGCCCGATTCTGGACAGAACCCACTGCCTCGCATTGCGGCCGGCTCACTTTTTTGCGGGGCAGGAGGGTGGCGTGGCGGTCCATTGAAGTGAATGGCGCCGTAGCCACGCCCCCCGGGCAGCAATGCGATCGGCCTGCACGGGATCGCAAGGCACATTATGCCTGCAGTGCGGTCCGAACAAAATGCTGCAAGCGCTATTTTGTTTGGACCGGACCGCAGGCGCAATGTGCCTTGCAATCCTGTGCGGCCGATCGCATTGCGGCCTGGGGGCGTGGCTACGGTGCCATTCACTTCAATGGACCGCCACGCCACCCTCCTGCCCCGCAAAAAAGTGAGCGAATCGGGCCGGTCAGAATCGGGCCGGAACGCACTGCATCTGGTGTGAACAAGGCCTTAAGGTTCTGTTGTTTCTCTATAGCTGGTGGTATTCTGCATTGTGCTGTATAATGTACTATTGCTGGGATTTGTAGTCCTATAGCTGGCGGTATTCTGCACTGCGCTGTATAATGTATTATTGCTGGGATTTGTAGTCCTGTAGCGTGCGGTATTCTGCATTGCACTGCATAATGTACTATTGCTGGGATTTGTAGTCCTCTCTAGCTGGCGATATTCTGCATGCCGCTGTATAATGTACGATTGCTGGGATTTGTAGTCCTCTATAGCTGGCGATATTCTGCATTGCACTGCATAATGTACGATTGCTGGGATTTGTAGTCCTCTGTAGCTGGCGGTATTCTGCATTACACTGTACGGTTCCCCCTCCCAAACAATACCAGACTCTTTAGGTCTGGTATGAATGTTAGGAGGGACCCCATTTAAGAAAAAACAAAAGCGTTGGGTTCCCCCCAATAGTCCTACCAGACCCTTAGGGGCAGGAAAGGGGGGGACATGCTCACTCGTGTCCCCCCCCCTTCCCTGCCCTGCCAGGCCAATGTTCAGATCAGGGGTCTGGAATTTTAGTGGGGACCCCACGTTACCCCCCACCCCCTTTTTGGGGTGGGGTTCCTCCTTAAAATTCCTACCAGACCTTAAGGGTCTGGTATTGTTTGAGAGGGGGAACTTTTTCTTGTTTGGGAGGGGG
>NW_017307783.1:310384-311076 GCF_000935625.1 Nanorana parkeri
TATATACATTTTATTGATATTTATATAGAACTCTAATATATACAGAAGTCTGATCTACAGAAGTCTGAGATATATATATAATCTCAGACTTCTGTATATATTCGAGTTCTATATAAATATCAATAAAATGTATATAAATGTCAGTTTTGCGTCAGCAGGTTCTATACATCGTACAGATCCGCCACTTCACAGGCAGTGTGAGGGGACCCCCCAGGCACCATATTTAAAGGAATTCTTCATTTCTACCGTTACCCTTTAACCCCTTCGTGACTGACGACGTACAGTGTACGTCGCCAGCATCGGGGCTGTTTAAACAGACTCCCGGTGACTTTTGCCGCCGGGACTCTGTTTAAACTTGTAGAGCCGACTGTCGGCTTTACAACAGAAGCGATCCTGGCGACTTACCTGTCGCCAGATCGCTTCTGCGTCCCGAAGAAGGGGCCGCCCCCCCAACATGAAGGGGTTAAGTGATGTTAAAATCATTGCTCCTTTAATAACAGTATTTTTTTAAACGTTTTTTTTTTTCACATTGATTCCTGTGCCCCAGGACAGTGCCCGGATCCCCATACATGTCCTCCAGGGCAGTACCCGGATCCCCATACATGTCCCCCAGGGCAGTACCCGGACCCCCATACATGTCCCCCAGGGCAGTACCCGGACCCCCATAGATGTCCCCCAGGGCAGTACCCGGA
>NW_017307783.1:311113-313582 GCF_000935625.1 Nanorana parkeri
AGCAGTACCCGGACCCCCATACATGTCCCCCAGGGCAGTACCCGGACCCCCATAGATTTGAACTTGGGGGTGTGCAGCCCATCACTACTCTTTACCTCCTTCCTAAGCAGAAACATTTATTTACTATGGATAGATAATATAGATGGGCCCTTGGGGCCCGGGGGATCCTTGTGCCCCTGCAGAGTTTGCACAAATAGTAGGCCTGGTCCATCTTATTTAGGACCTTCAGAACTTTCCATTTTCACCAGCTGATTAGTAACTCTTTTTAAAATGCTGTAAAAAGTCTCATAATATAATATTCAACCTGAACTCCAAGCGAGACCGCTCCTGGGTTTAGATGGAATGGAGAAGAGTGACAACCTCAGCTGGGGTATTGATGTTGTCTGCAATCCTACTGGGAGGTCTCCGCTCAGTTCCTCTCCTCCTGAGATGACAGGAAGTGAGGGGGAATCTTCCCAATTAGCGTATAAAGTAAGAGCCGCCAGCACACCAAAAGTATTCAGCAAAAGTCCATTTATTGACACATTGCCATTCAATAACAAACTCTTACTTGATGCTGTTGTGTTATACACGGTGCCGTCCGTGGTCGCTACAAGCACCCACCTGCTTTTGCAGTTCTACTATTGTTCCGGTAAGGAGTGCCGCTGGTTTTCTATTTTCTCTTTGCATCTTCCCAATTAGGACACAGAAAATAATAAAAAGCTTTAAAAAGTTTAAACTAGGGATTGTGAGATTTAGCTTCCAATGGAAGCGCATAAAGGACGCATCCACTCGCTTATGACTTCTTTTAAGGGCTTCCTTGCCCACTTTTATTGAATCCAACTCAAAAGTCTACACAGGTTTACCCTCGCAGGGGGTTTCAAACACAAAGTACAGTTTTCGTTCTTCAGCAAAATAGCACTTTCAAAGTCCCCCGACTTTAGGTTGCGTGTTTACCAAACACTCTGCACAGGTTGCAACTGTGACCTGGCTCTGGCGCTCCACCACTGTCCGAAGTCGATATTGTTTTAGAAAAACTGTCACATGACAATAAACAAAAATGTATCAGTACTTGTAAGTATTCGACAAGTATCAGTACTCGTACTCGCAAAACTGGTATCTGTGCATCCCTTTATTTATATTTATAAAAACAAAATCGTACATTAAAACAGAGATGTACAAATCCCGGGAGCTCCATGTGCTCCTTACAAATGACAGCCGCCTCCTAACTGTTGAATTTTTCTCTAGTCTATAATTGGAGCTCAAAAGTATCGGTACATGTACTTGTACTTGTACCGAGTACTGTACTTGGTATCTGTGCAACCCTAGTTTAAACCCTTACCCCACCCCATCCAAATCTAAAAGTAAATGTTCTTAGTGGATTTCTGTTTTAGAATCTGTACTTCTACTTACCTTATTTTTTTTTTTTCTATCTACAGGGACATCAGAAAAGAGACATGGAGGCACAAGAAGTGAAAGATGAGATTGTTAGGGAGAACAGGAGAATGACAGAGAAGATAAAAGCTGATAGGGAGAGGAAGAAGGAAAAGGAAAGGGTGCGAGCCGAGGAAATGAAGAGGGAGGCCAGCCTGAATAGAGAGGAAAAAAGACAAAGATGGGAAGATAGCAGGAGGCAGGCTGACCTGATGTATAGGGAGAAGGTTCTGTTTGTGCAGGCAGCTAGGCAGAGGAAGAAGTGTCTCCAGGTAACCAGGGAGGAAGAGCAAGCTACCAACCTGGACGCCATAAAAGAGGCCTGGAAGAAAGAAGATTTAATCTTTCAGGAAAGGCTTCTAAAGAGAAGAGACGTAGAACAGGCCCTTAGAGCAGCTGATCGGAGGAACAGGGAAAAGGAATGGAAGTACCTGGAGAGAATGCGGAAGGAGACGAGGGAGAGAGAAAACAAAGAAAGAGAGGCTGCAAAAAAGAGAGATGAGGAGTGGTGGAAGAGCATAAGTAACAGACGGGAGGAGAAGAGAAGAGAGGAGAAAAGACAGAGGGAGAAGGGTTGGAAGGTGCTGAGAAAGTATACACATGTATGTGCACTGTATCCAGCAAAGAAGATGAGAGAGGACAGCATAAAGAAATGGGAAGAAAAGAAGAGACAGAAGGACGACGAGATGTTAGAGGAGAAGATGAGGAGCCTGCAGGAAGAAATGAGATTGAATGACAAAAAGGAGGAAATCATAGGACAGGGAGAGGTAAAGGGACTGGAAGGTACAGAGGTTGAGGAGGATATAAAGATCGAGATCAAGGAAGAGCGCCAAAACGTTCTGGGGTCGGCACGGGTAAGTGTGTAATTCTTATTTGGTGGGAGATGGAGGTTAGTTGGTGGATTTTTGGAGATGAGAAGGCTTTTGCTTTAAAGGAGAGCTCTATGAAATATCTCTTAAGACTTGCCTGGATTGCAGCTCTACCTTTCCATACCATGAGTATACTACTTCCGGCCACTTGGATTTTTTTAAAATTCAGAATTGGGGGGTGGGGGTG
>NW_017307783.1:316552-318143 GCF_000935625.1 Nanorana parkeri
TGGTGGAAACTGTCATATGACTGGGGTTGGAATAGGGATTAGATAGAGTTTGACAGAAATGCATTCTATAAAGTGATATATTAGAGTCAGATGAAAAGAGTTTTGTCACAACTAACTTTTGATTCTTTTATTAGCAGCGCTTGCCTAAGAAGGGCAGAAAGAAGGATTCCGCTGCCTCCAGGGTCTCCTCCAGCGGGTACGTTTCTTTCTTATAGTTTGCCTTGTATAATGTAACACCATCATTAGGAACATGAGCAGCAACAGACCCCACCACCTTCTTACCAGGTCACTCCCCCCTGGGGTGAGGTTTGGAAGAAGAGGCGCGTTGGAGTTGCTTTTGCAACTTTTAGAGAAAACGATATTGTAGATTTTACAAAAAGCCCCCGTACGGTTTCTCTTACACAAGTGCAGTTCATGAACTACAAGCAGTGGCGTAACGATCACCTTAGCGACCCAGGCGGCCGCTATGGGGCCCGGGGCACAGTGGGGCCCGGTCAGATGCCGTGCGGGCCGCCTGGGTCGCTATGGGATCCTCTGCTGGTGGCTTTCACTGGCGGCTGAAGATGAACACGCCGCTGTTCAGATCACTGACAGTAATCTGTGCAGCGGCGCGTTCCTCTCCACAGAGTCAATGAGAGCCAGCAGCGGCGGTGGAGCAGGCTGGACCCGACAGTGGAGGAGGAGGTGGGGCTCGTGGTCGGCAGCAGGGGAGGAGGCGGGCCCGGCGACGGAGGAGGAGACAGTGCCCATCAGCAACCGTGGAGGAAGAGGAGGCGGACAGGTAAGGAGTGCGACCAGCCCACCTGAGGGTGACCCTGCAGAGCCCACCATAGAGAGTCTATGGTGGGCTCTGCAGGTTCACCCTCAGGTGGGATCTCGAGTGGGCTCTGCAAGGGGTGTAACTAGAAATCACAGGCCCCCATACATAATTTTGCTATGGGGCCCTGTGATTTCTAGTTACGCCCCTGACTACAAGTCAAGTGTTAGTAAAACAAAATGATTCACGTTCTGATTTCTCCTTCAGGCTTCCAGAAGAGGATCAGGAAGAACCTTCCAGATTTCTAGAAGATATTACAGAGGAGAGTGAGACTGAGATGACCCGTGTGACAGGCTTTCTACAAAGAATCAGAAAGTGGTTCGCAAGGGTAAGTACCCGGGAATGTTGTACTTCATAAGTCCTTCCATAGTTATCCAGGGGAACCCCCCCTGCCATTTCTTTAAAGTGATATTAAAGGCAAAACATTTTTCCCTCCCCCCAATGTAAATGTCAGCACTTACCTTAAATGATGTCTCTTTTTCCGCTCTTCCTCTTCTTTCCCCATGTTTTCATGTGTCCCTCCAGCGGTGTGACGTCACTCCGATCCAGCGCTGACTGCTCTGTCTCTCCGATCCAGCGGTGTCTGCAGGCGGGTGCACGCCGTCCATAGACTTACCTTGCGTCTCTGCTCGTCTCCCGGCCGAGAATCGGAACTGCGCATGCGCGCGCCCCAAGATCCTTTGCGGCCGTACGAGCAGTTCCTGATTCTCGGCGCGGGAACGAGCGGCGATAACGAGGTAAGTTTAAAATTATTTTAAGCTTTTTTTTTTTTTT
>NW_017307783.1:318176-319000 GCF_000935625.1 Nanorana parkeri
GGGAACGGGCGGCGATAAAGAGGTAAGTTTAAAATTTTTTTAAGCTTTTTTTTTTTTTTTTTTACACTTCTTGCCTATATCTACTGCATGCTAGCAGTAGATATAAGCAAAAAAAAAACCAGAGGGTTTAGAACCCCTTTAAGTACAGTCTCTCAGTTTGAGACTAGAGGCGGGAAGAACAAAACTCTCGGGGGTAGATGGACTATCAGGGGGCCAAATTGTAATTAGTATAAAATTAGCCTATATTACATTACAGATCTTTAATGAATGTTCCTTTCCTAGTGAAGGGGGAGGGGATGGTAGATGAGCAGCGATGGCAGAATAGGCTATTGGGGCTGATTTATAGGGGGGAATAGTGATTAGGAAATGTTTTGTGAACAGTGGTCAGTCAGCCTGGTCAGGGCCCCCCATTAAGTGTTCCTCTGGCTTCCCTAAGAGCTCCTAGTAAAATAATCGCCTCCCCTATGGGGCCTATACACGCCAGTGCCTAACATTTCTTATCTCATGGCACTGACTGAGCTTATAACAAATAGTTCTCAGCCAAGTATCAGACCAGCTGCTTCTGTAGAGGAAACTGCCCTCTAAACATTGTCATTATGGGGGAAACATGTCTATCAGAAATGTCATCAAGTGCTAAACAGGCCGTCGTGTCATGTATGTGAAAGGTGATAGTTCCGTGTTATATTGTCATGTATGTGAAAGGTGATAGTTCCGTGTTATATTGTCATGTATGTGAAAGGTGATAGTTCCGTGTTATATTGTCATGTATGTGAAAGGTGATAGTTCCGTGTTATATTGTCATGTATGTGAAAGGTGATAGTTCC
>NW_017307783.1:324092-325569 GCF_000935625.1 Nanorana parkeri
TTTTTTTTTTTTTTTTTTACACTTCTTGCCTATATCTACTGCATGCTAGCAGTAGATATAAGCAAAAAAAAAACCAGAGGGTTTAGAACCCCTTTAAGTACAGTCTCTCAGTTTGAGACTAGAGGCGGGAAGAACAAAACTCTCGGGGGTAGATGGACTATCAGGGGGCCAAATTGTAATTAGTATAAAATTAGCCTATATTACATTACAGATCTTTAATGAATGTTCCTTTCCTAGTGAAGGGGGAGGGGATGGTAGATGAGCAGCGATGGCAGAATAGGCTATTGGGGCTGATTTATAGGGGGGAATAGTGATTAGGAAATGTTTTGTGAACAGTGGTCAGTCAGCCTGGTCAGGGCCCCCCATTAAGTGTTCCTCTGGCTTCCCTAAGAGCTCCTAGTAAAATAATCGCCTCCCCTATGGGGCCTATACACGCCAGTGCCTAACATTTCTTATCTCATGGCACTGACTGAGCTTATAACAAATAGTTCTCAGCCAAGTATCAGACCAGCTGCTTCTGTAGAGGAAACTGCCCTCTAAACATTGTCATTATGGGGGAAACATGTCTATCAGAAATGTCATCAAGTGCTAAACAGGCCGTCGTGTCATGTATGTGAAAGGTGATAGTTCCGTGTTATATTGTCATGTATGTGAAAGGTGATAGTTCCGTGTTATATTGTCATGTATGTGAAAGGTGATAGTTCCGTGTTATATTGTCATGTATGTGAAAGGTGATAGTTCCGTGTTATATTGTCATGTATGTGAAAGGTGATAGTTCCGTGTTATATTGTCATGTATGTGAAAGGTGATAGTTCCGTGTTATATTGTCATGTATGTGAAAGGTGATAGTTCCCATGTTATATTGTCATGTATGTGAAAGGTGATAGTTCCGTGTTATATTGTCATGTATGTGAAAGGTGATAGTTCCGTGTTATATTGTCATGTATGTGAAAGGTGATAGTTCCCATGTTATATTGTCTAATGAACCCGGTTTTCTCTGTTCTACAGATGACTGATGCATTGTCCTGCAAGTGTGCAAACCACGGAGAGGAGGAGGAGGACCAGGAGAGTGCACCATGTGCGGTAAAGAAAGGTGGGTAGAGATAAGTGTGTAAAGTAAGTTGGTTATGATAACTGCACAAATACTATGTCCTCCTGTGACACAAAACGCAGCATATAGCGAGCTATTGGCCGCTATATGTTGACAGACAGTTCCGCAATAGGGATCTTAAAAGAGAACTATGGCCCATAGTTCTCGACAGGATCACAGGAGAATATATACTAGTCGGGATCCACCCCGTTGCCTGACTGACAGCTGGCTCTGCCCCACCACCTCCGTCCCTCCAGTCAGTGCCGGAGGAACGGAGAGGGGAGGGGGAATCCCTTTCACTGCCCCGTGCAGGGATTCCCCCTCCCCTCTCTGTTTCTCCAGCATTTCTCCTCCATTTCTGACTGGAGGGACAGATAGGGGGGGGGG
>NW_017307783.1:325616-330475 GCF_000935625.1 Nanorana parkeri
TCCCCCCTTTTCTGGGGGGGGGGGAAAGGGGGGGGGGGGGGGGGCAGACACAGCCGGCTCTGCCTCTAGAGAGGGCGGATTCAGTCCCCTCCAAGACGCTCTCAGCATATAGCAGCAATAGCCCGCTATATGCTGACAGCACAGAGCTGGGAAAGATCCCAACAATATAGACAGCATCCACCCCACCGCCTGATTAACAGCTGGCTTTGCCCCTCTAGAGGCAGAGCCAGCTCTGTAACCCCCTGTTCCTTCAGTCAGTGCTGGAGGAACCGAGAGGGGAGGGGGAATCCCTGTCACCGCTCCCTGCAGGAATTCCTCCCTCCCCGCTTCTCCTCTGTTTCTGACTGGAGGAACAGATGGGGGAATGTGTGGGCCAAAGCCAGCTGTCAATCAGCAAGTGAGCTGGATCTCATCGGGCAGCACAGTGGCTTGGTGGTTAGCACTTCTGCCTTGCAGCACTGAGGTCTGTGATTAGGACACTGTGTGCAAGTGAGTTTGCATGTCCTCTCTGTGCTTGTGTGGGTTTGCTCCGGGTATTCCGGTTTCCTCCCACACTCCGAAAGGTGCGACCAGTGACCCTGCAGAGCCCACCATAGAATGTCTATGGTGGGCTCTGCAGGTTCACCCTCAGGTGGGATCTTGAGTGGGCTCACCAAGGGGTATAACTATGCCGAAAGGTTAATTGGCTTCTGTGTAAATTTGCCCTGTATTCATACTAATTATAAATCAAATAAAACATTTTTTAAATGTTAGTTTCAGTGTTTTTTGTTAAAAGAAGAAAGCCGAGTAAATGTAGAGGCGAGTTTGGAGACCGTCAGATATGTCGGCTTTCACATTCCGCATCAGCCGCAATTGTGTAATACTGAACACCGACATTAAAACATTCCATGGAAGGGAACAGAAGTCCGAATCTGGGAAATAAGTCAAGACAAAGAACAAAATCTGCTGCTTATTCATATACTGTGCAGAGTCATTCATTAAATGGTGGACCGCGGTCCAGACAAGGGTCCCGTGGTGGTTCTGTCATGACCACGGTCACCTACCTGCACCAGCTAACCCTATGGCTGGTGACAGTGGATACATCGGCCTCCGAGGTCAGTGCATCCACCTTCAGCACAGGCTCCCCTCTGCTTCAGTCCTTGGCTGTAGGGCCGCTGGCATCCTAGGAACCAATGATGTTAGGTGGGCAGGGCCAGCTCCTCAATAGTGATGGGCCGAGCACACCTGAGTTCGGTTTGAGTTCGAACTTTAGAACATGGAAAAAGTTTGAACTCGAACTTCTAACTCAATGAAAGTCTCTGGGACCAGAACTCAGAAAATTCAATGTCCCCATTTTGAAGGCTTGTATGCAAGTTATTGGCCATAAAAGGTGTATGGGGGTCCGGGTACTGCCCTGGGGGACATCTATGGGGGTCCGGGTACTGCCCTGGGGGACATGTATAGGGAGTCGGGTACTGCCCTGGGGGACATGTATGGGGATCCGGGTACTGCCCTGGGGGACATGTATGGGGAGTCGGGTACTGCCCTGGGGGACATGTATGGGGAGTCGGGTACTGCCCTTGGGAACATGTATGGGGGTCCGGGTACTGCCCTGGGGGACATGTAGGGGGAGTCGGGTACTGCCCTTGGGAACATGTATGGGGAGTCGGGTACTGCCCTGGGGGACATGTAGGGCGAGTCGGGTACCGCCCTGGGGGGCATGTAGGGGGAGTCCGGTACTGCCCTGGGGGACATGTATGGGGAGTCCGGTACCGCCCTGGGTGACATGTATGGGGAGTCCGGTACCGCCCTGGGGGACATGTATGGGGAGTCCGGTACCGCCCAGGGGGACATGTATGGGGAGTCCGGTACCGCCCAGGGGGACATGTAGGGGGAGTCCGGTACTGCCCTGGGGGACATGTATGGGGAGTCCGGTACCGCCCTGGGTGACATGTATGGGGAGTCCGGTACCGCCCTGGGGGACATGTATGGGGAGTCCGGTACCGCCCAGGGGGACATGTATGGGGAGTCCGGTACCGCCCAGGGGGACAGGAATCAATGAAGAAAAACACTTTAAAAGTTGCAGTAGTCAGCCAGCCACAGGCATGAATTTCAGAGGCATGATGGGATTTTTGGTTTCACCACAGCTCCCGTGGTTCCCCGCCCATGTAATAGAGACAGTGACTAAGCCCTGTGTGGGTGAAATGCATCAGAGTGAGGAGGGTCTGGGCGGACCTTCTGTATTCTTTGTCCAGGACAATAAAGTTTATTCAAGCTGATGTCAGTGGAGCGCGGCCGGTCTCTACCTTTGGGATTCCAGTGCAGCAGAGGCAGCGTTGTCAGCTCTCTACAGGAAGTCAGGAGCTCCCTGGATTTCTTGCAGGTCCAGCACATGTTGTTCATTTTTAAAGGGATAGAACGTGGGAAATGAACATGTATGATAGAGATGGACGGAGCATGTTATTTCCTCCAGACTTTTATTCTTCGTTACCGTCCTCCCTGTAATTTCCCAACAGCGGAATGAAGGAAGAGGAACAATGTTGCAGATGTCCGTTCTCGGATGTTTGTGTCTATTTTCTGACTCTTCGGGGGTGAGATGGAATGTGATTGCGCAACTGTTTAGTGAACAAGCAGCGCCGGCGCGGTGATTTATAGGGCGCCGAGTCACATGACAAGCCTATTGGCCCATTCGGTTTAACGGGTTGGGAGATGGGGGGTGGGGCACTGCACTGCTGGGAATGGAACCCCTTCACTAGTTCCCATCAGATCCCCCCAAAAGTTTCACATTTGCTTTGTTTGCACCTTCACCGTCACATAACGCAGAATTGCCTTTCATTTTAAGGGGATATTCATTTTTGTTTTATAACATTTGGCTGGAGTTCAGCTTTGCCTGTCATTAGGGAGATACCGGGGGCCAACCCCCTTCTGAAAAATGCTAATTGCCTGGCTGACAAAGAGGGAGGAGTCGGAAGCCCTCACCTGCGGCGGCCGAGCATATTCAGAGACAAGCTGGCGGCGGCCGTGTTTATCGCCGCACACACACACACTCCATGCGGTCTTTGAGTGAAGGAATGGATACATTGTACGCAGTTCTATATTTCACTTTCAGACACAAAAGAGACCCAAATACAAAGAGACTGAAAGAGTTTTATTGATTGTCTGATACGGCGTCAGGTGACAGGAAGTGAGGGGAATATACAATATATCATCAATGTCATCACCAGCATGAGGTAGGATTCCCAATAAAAGTGACTCTGTGTCAAAAACATTTCAACTTTTCATGTCACGGAGCCCATTGCAGACACCGTGACCTGTGACCGGACCCGACCGGAACACCAGCATGCCCTTGCTGGATGACAAAGCATGTTGGGATTTGTAGTCCCTTGGCAGTGGGTGAAGTCGCGGCCTTGGCTGGTAATACAACAAGTGAAATC
Organism: Nanorana parkeri; assembly: GCF_000935625.1. Taxonomy (NCBI): domain Eukaryota; kingdom Metazoa; phylum Chordata; class Amphibia; order Anura; family Dicroglossidae; genus Nanorana; species Nanorana parkeri. The sequence goes on from NW_017307783.1 coordinate 329,030, forward strand.
TTAGAGCGTATCTAAAGCCCAGTGTCTGAGCGGTGAGGGATTAGAACCCCCGGTCAGGTTGAGATTCATCCTCCCCATTTCTCCGTGGGACCAATGTCCCCTAGACAGGAAGTGAGAGGAAATCCAACAATTGACGTTGTCACCAGAAGACGAATACGGGGGGAAATCTCTCAATGGGGACGCGTCCCTGTGACAACTGCTTCCCTTGCTGTAGAGAGATTTTCTCTTACTTCCTGTTGTGTCTCCAAGACAGGAAGTGAAGTAAAATATCCTCAAATGGACACAAATGGTACCAAAAGAAAAACCTTGACGTGTTTTAATCCTTTCCTACTCAATCCAAAATGAAACATAAAAAAGTTTTGGCTTTAGGTATATTTAAAGTAGATATAAACCCTTCTGGATGAAATGTTATTTTCTCTGCCATTTTTTTCTAAATAAAATGCATTCTTTCACTCTTCTTTCATCCTTTGCTGCTGATCTCCTGCAGCCTCTTTGCAGCCATGTCTTGTCTACGTGCACCAGTGATGGCATTTCTCAGGGCAGGTTTCCTGATGGTGACAACAGTGGATCATGTCTGTGCAATGTGTATAGACACAGCCACTTGTAGTCTCCATCAGAAAAGGGTGACAACATAGAAGCACGGTTGGGAGACAGGAGCAGAGCGTTGTCACCCTATAACAGGAAGTGCCTGAACAAGGAACATCATGGTGGGATCCCCAGGGATCATTTTAAGTAAATTACTTTTGAAATGACACATTCATCTCCTTCATCTGTACAGGAAGTGTACATACATCTCCTTCATCTGTACAGGAAGTGTACATACATCTCCTTCATCTGTACAGGAAGTGTACATACATCTCCTTCATCTGTACAGGAAGTGTGCATACATCTCCTTCATCTGTACAGGAAGTGACATTTGTCTCACTTCTTGGGCAGAAACTCAAAAATGAAATAAAAGGATTGTTGTTTGTGTTGCGGATGATCAGACAGGAAGTGACATGGGAGATACATTGTTACCGTCAACGTTTAATCAATCATTTGACACTTTTATACAATTCTTACTGATTGCGGATTTTTTTACATTGTTATATAGACGGCTCGTAACTTTAGATAAAGATCCGGAACTCGGCACAGAACTCCACCGCGTGACCAACAACACAGGACAACGTCATCAAAGGATGAATTTTGTTACGAACGATTCTTAAAACGTCGGTCTACTTCAAAGCGATATTTCAGTTCGAGGAGCTCAGAGGTGAGATCCCTGCTAACCTATTGTTCCCGCCCCTCCTGGGAGTTTGTGTTCCCGCCCATCTGGGAGTTATATGTTCCCGCCCATCTGGGAGTTATATGTTCCCGCCCATCTGGGAGTTTATGTGTTCCCGCACACCTGGGAGTTTTATGAGTTCCCGCCCACCTGGGAGTTTGTGTGTTCCCGCCCACCTGGGG
>NW_017307783.1:331322-335357 GCF_000935625.1 Nanorana parkeri
GGGAGTTTTATGTGTTCCCGCCCACCTGGGAGTTTATGTGTTCCCGCCCACCTGGGAGTTTGTGTTCCCGCCCATCTGGGAGTTATATGTTCCCGCCCATCTTGGAGTTTATGTGTTCCCGCCCACCTGGGAGTTTTATGAGTTCCCGCCCATCTGGGAGTTTATGTGTTCCCGCCCACCTGGGAGTTTTATGAGTTCCCGCCCACCTGGGATTTATATGTTCCCGCCCACCTGGGAGTTTTATGTGTTCCCGCCCACCTGGGAGTTTATGTGTTCCCGCCCACCTGGGAGTTTGTGTTCCCGCCCATCTGGGAGTTATATGTTCCCGCCCATCTTGGAGTTTATGTGTTCCCGCCCACCTGGGAGTTTTATGAGTTCCCGCCCACCTGGGATTTATATGTTCCCGCCCACCTGGGAGTTTTATGTGTTCCCGCCCATCTGGGAGTTTATATGTTCCCGCCCATGTGGGAGTTTATGTGTTCCCGCCCACCTTGGTAATTTTTTTGTGTTCCCGCCTACCTGGGAGTTTATGTGTTCCCGCCCACCTTGGTAATTTTTTTGTGTTCCCGCCTACCTGGGAGTTTTATGTGTTCCCGCCCACCTGGGAGTTTTATGTGTTCCCGCCCATATTTCGGTGTTGTCACCTCCATTGTTACAATCTCTATAACAGCTAATAAATTAAAGAATGTAAAAGGGAGATGGGAAGGGGGGAGGGGCACGGTTGCGATTGCCTAAGCAGGTAATAGACCGGCTAAATCAGAGCCAAAGAAAGAGACAGAGGTCTCACTGCCGAGGTCCCCGAGAGATCTGAGAAACTGTTATGTGAGTTCATTTTCCAGCAACCAACATTCTGGATGGAGTGACCCTTTAATACATATGAACTCCGGCATCAGCACATGCTGTCCTCATACAAGAGCCATGTGTATTCTTCTTGGATCTCGGGTAACTGCCCCACCATGTGACACTGATAAAGCCTGGAGATTGGTCACTCAGGGTCACCTGGGGCAGGTCTCCCATACCTGATAGTGTGTCTTTAAGGAACCCGAATCCTGAACTATAGTCCGATCTGTAATCAATGATTTTGGATGATGATTGGCTAATGAGCGCCCGGGACACACCGAGGACCTCCGCCGATGTGCCTGCGATGTGTACCAATCCTCGGCAGAGATCGCTGGGACGTGTAAGGGTTAAGAAACGAGCAACAACAAGCAGTTCTCTGTTGTGTCTCACAAAGATTAAGACCCCGAGCTCAAGACCTCCGTCTCCAGCCAAACCGCTAAATACAGAGCTGAGCCGCGTCTGCGGGGGGGAGAGACTTCTGTGCCAGATGTGTCACTGCCCCGCCCACTTCCCAGCTGTTTAGATTAGTAATCAACATCAGGACTAATAATTATCAGAATTAACCAACATCAGGACTAATAATTATCAGAACTAATCAACATCAGGACTAATAATTATCAGGACTAATAATTATCAGAACTAATAATTATCAGAACTAATCAACATCAGGACTTATAATTATCAGAACTAATCAATATCAGGACTAATCAATATCAGGACTAATCAATATCAGGACTAATAATTATCAGGACTAATCAATATCAGGACTAATAATTATCAGGGCAAAACAACTCAGTAACAAAATCTCCCAATAGTGGCCGGCTCTGCATTTCCCATAGATCGACCCATCAGTCAAATATCAGCTTTGTGTGGACTGGCCCTTTAACGGACTGAACCCCAATGGCGGACGGGTAGTCAGGGCTCCGGGTAGCCGTGTGAATATCGCGCAGATTCGCTGCTGTGAAGATTGATACGTTTTTCATTTCAAGTGGATCTATGGCCAAGATCTTTTCAGGTTTGGGAGGCGTAGCAAAGGGTCTGTCTGAGGTTTCTGGGTGTCTGGGCCCTCGCTGGGGACATTCAGACTCTCCATTACTCCTGGTGGTCACTGTCACTGAGACAAAAAAGTGATGGGAAATCCAGGTTGCCACTAGAACAGGAAGTGATCTACTCATTGCGGGTATCTCTTTCAGCGGGGATGTCCGCTGAATTCAGAGGGAGTTTCTCTCATTTCATGTTGTGTCTCCAGAACAGGAGGAAAGGGGAAATCTTCCCATTGGGGCCGACTGTCAGGGGGATGTCCCTTCCATTTGGAGAGATTTTCTCTCACTTCCTATTGCATCTCCAGAACAGGAAGTGAAGGGAAATCTCCCCACAAAAAAAACTGACAGGGGTTTTTAAACCATTCCCTACTCTCCAAGTAACACTTTCATCATTGAACATCAGAAGCGCCGTACACACATGGCATCAGTCGCGGGTAACGCCAGGCACCGGATCACGCCAGGAAATAAAAGGGGGCACAAGGGTTAAAATCCCGACCACAATCTACATCACGGTAAAAATGCACAGCAGACAGAGGAAGGTGTTTTTGGTCTTCTCAAAGTTCATGTAGACATTCCGCGACGCTCGGCTTTCCGGTTACTGTTTCACAGCGAAGATGCGGAAGGATTTTCCCTCTTTCCGATTCTTGAAGCTGCAATAAAAAAGTAACATTTAGTTGTTGCTGGAAAACGTTGTGCGCCCAGCACCCAAAACTCCAAGCGTCAGCTGAGCCCCTTCCACCCAAAACTCCAAGCGTCAGCTGAGCCCCTTCCACCCAAAACTCCAAGCGTCAGCTCAGCCCCCTCCACCCAAAGCTCCAAGCGTCAGCTGAGCCCCTTCCCTCCAAAACTCCAAGCGTCAGCTGAGCCCCTTCCATCCAAAACTCCAAGCGTCAGCTGAGCCCCTTCCACCCAAAACTCCAAGCGTCAGCTGAGCCCCTTCCACCCAAAACTCCAAGCGTCAGCTGAGCCCCTTCCATCTAAAGCTCCAAGCGTCAGCTGAGCCCTTTCCACCCAAAACTCCAAGCGTCAGCTGAGCCCCTTCCACCCTAACGCTGAAGTTTAATCTGCTTGTACGTTGCTTTCCCTACTTTTTGGTAAACTGGTGATCTGGGAACCCTAAGGGGGTGTAGGAGGGCGAGGGGGGCGCTTTTCTCCCCCTTTCCTGCCCCGCCTGACCAGTACTTGGATTAATAGTCTGGTAGGAATTTTAGGGGGGACCCCATGTTTTTTTTTTTCTTTTGGCATTGGGGTCCCCCCTAAAATTCCTACTAGACCTAAAGGGTTCGGTATTATTTGGGGGGGGGCACCCCACGCTGTTTTTTTTTTAAAATAATTATATTTTTTAACAATAATCGGGATTTTGTCTGCTTTGGCTGTGCGTTCTCCCCACTCCGGCTGTGCGTTCTCCCCACTCCGGCTGTGCGTTCTCCCCACTCCGGCTGTGCGTTCCACTGCTGTATGGGTTATTATGAATAGAAGGGTTTCTGCGCCAAAGCAAGCCGGACGTGTGGACGGAGGAATCTCCCGCTGGGCCAAGCTTCAGTATCTTGCAAGTCGGCCCCCAGGTGGCTACCAATACCTGAACAATCTGATTGGATGCCAGCAAGATACAGAAGCTTGGCCCAGCAGGAGATTCCTCCGTCCACACAGCTTAGCGTAGATGGAGGAATCTGTTGCACTTTTTCCATCTGACCAGAGAAAATCTGCAGACAATCTCTAGGTGTATGGCCAGCTTTACTTTAGCATGGCTGCAGTGTTCTCTGGGTAGAAATCGCTTCACTGACCGCTCTGAATTTGTTGGCTGAAATTTCTTTTCTCCAACAAAAACCACTTCACAGCGTCAGACAAAAATGTGCTGAAATCCCTCCTCCTCCTCCTCATCCCCTGTAATACGTCCTCCTCATCCCCTGTAATACGTCTTCCTCATCGGGACACATAATCCGAATTTCCATCTTTAATCCCAAAATGACAGACGGAGACGACGTTCCGCTTATCTCAGAAACCAAACCGACTGATCTCTGGTCTGCAGAACGCCGAGCCGCCTCTGTCTGCGATGGTGGAGGGAGGTTCAGGGGCAAAACTTTAACCCCTCCAACATATCTGAGAGGCGGGGGGAGAGGGGGGGGGCTCAGTGGTGCTTTTACTCCCTCTG
>NW_017307783.1:336740-336972 GCF_000935625.1 Nanorana parkeri
CTACATTTCCTCTCCGGTGCTGTATATAACTTTCTCATTACTTCAGATAACAAAGTAATACAATGTATCTTCTTTAGAACCAGCATTGCATTCCAATGGGGATACTTTCTGGTAAAATTCAGACAGGAAGCCGCAAAGGATTCTGGGTTACATTTTAGGACGAAGTTTAGAAGGTTTTTGTTTTTTCTTTAATTAATTAAGAAATGAAAGGCGTTGTTTTCTTTGCACCTTT
>NW_017307783.1:337218-338293 GCF_000935625.1 Nanorana parkeri
CGAGCACGCCAACCCCCCCCCCCCCTCCCCCCCCCTAGGGACGATGAGCAGCACTGACATGGAGGATGGTTGACTTTGGCCGATTGAGGAAAGTCTCAGAAAGGGATCATAGACACTCGGAACACTGAAGGATGGAGCTCTGCGAACCGCCATTTGGAATCCTCTTGATCGCAACACGGTGTCAGGCCAACCCCGCCGGGAGTGTGAGGCAAACCCCGCCGGGAGAACTTCAACAGTCACAGTGGAAGGGGGTCCGGGGGCCCCAAATATGGGTTGCATATTGAGATGAGCCAACTCTACCCAGCGAGTCATGTCATCATCGGTCCTGAGAACTCTACAGAGCGGTGACCTGTCCCTACCCCAACCAGAGACCCGGTCCCACCCCCGGAGCTCACTGGTCACATGGAGGGGCTGCAGAGCACACGCGGCAATGTATCTGTGCGGTAAGCTCAGGTCACCTCCCACCGATCTGCAAGTGACTGAAAAGAGCAATCTCTAAATGTGGCGATCACTCTCACAGGGTATTCCCCCCGCTTAGCAATCTCTCTAACAGGACGGGTTCTGTACATAGCAATCTCTCTAACAGGACGGGTTCTGTACATAGCAATCTCTCTAACAGGACGGGTTCTGTACATAGCAATCTCTCTAACAGGACGGGTTCTGTACATAGCAATCTCACTAACACAACTCTTCACATGAAATCTCTGCACATAGCGTCCCCTCTATCAGAGCAGTCTCTCCACATAGCGTCCCCTCTATCAGAGCAGTCTCTGCACATAGCACCCCCTCTATCAGAGCAGTCTCTCCACATAGCGTCCCCTCTATCAGAGCAGTCTCTCCACATAGTGTCCCCTCTATCAGAGCAGTCTCTCCACATAGTGTCCCCTCTAAACACCCCACAGCAATGTCTACATTTCCTCTCCGGGGCTGTATATAACTTTCTCATTACTTCAGATAACAAAGTAATACAATGTATCTTCTTTAGAACCAGCATTGCATTCCAATGGGGATACTTTCTGGTAAAATTCAGACAGGAAGCCGCAAAGGATTCTGGGTTACATTTTAGGACGAAGTT
>NW_017307783.1:338427-339572 GCF_000935625.1 Nanorana parkeri
CTTTACCTTTCTGAATGAATCCCGTTTTTATTGGAGCCCAAATAATGGTTCTTCCTGTCCACAGGCATGACGTCCACGTACCCGCCAACCTCGTCCTTTAGGGCCCCGGCGTGTACCGCCGTCCTGCAGATGCTGGAGGTCTGGAAAATGGAGGACATCAATCAAACGTCACTATGACAACATTGAGATGAGTGTACCCAGAGACAGGCCAATGCCCCCCCCCCCTCCCCCCCCCTAGGGACGATGAGCAGCACTGACATGGAGGATGGTTGACTTTGGCCGATTGAGGAAAGTCTCAGAAAGGGATCATAGACACTCGGAACACTGAAGGATGGAGCTCTGCGAACCGCCATTTGGAATCCTCTTGATCGCAACACGGTGTCAGGCCAACCCCGCCGGGAGAACTTCAACAGTCACAGTGGAAGGGGGTCCGGGGGCCCCAAATATGGGTTGCATATTGAGATGAGCCAACTCTACCCAGCGAGTCATGTCATCATCGGTCCTGAGAACTCTACAGAGCGGTGACCTGTCCCTACCCCAACCAGAGACCCGGTCCCACCCCCGGAGCTCACTGGTCACATGGAGGGGCTGCAGAGCACACGCGGCAATGTATCTGTGCGGTAAGCTCAGGTCACCTCCCACCGATCTGCAAGTGACTGAAAAGAGCAATCTCTAAATGTGGCGATCACTCTCACAGGGTATTCCCCCCGCTTAGCAATCTCTCTAACAGGACGGGTTCTGTACATAGCAATCTCTCTAACAGGACGGGTTCTGTACATAGCAATCTCTCTAACAGGACGGGTTCTGTACATAGCAATCTCTCTAACAGGACGGGTTCTGTACATAGCAATCTCACTAACACAACTCTTCACATGAAATCTCTGCACATAGCGTCCCCTCTATCAGAGCAGTCTCTCCACATAGCGTCCCCTCTATCAGAGCAGTCTCTGCACATAGCACCCCCTCTATCAGAGCAGTCTCTCCACATAGCGTCCCCTCTATCAGAGCAGTCTCTCCACATAGTGTCCCCTCTATCAGAGCAGTCTCTCCACATAGTGTCCCCTCTATCAGAGCAGTCTCTCCACATAGTGTCCCCTCTATCAGAGCAGTCTCTCCACATAGTGTCCCCTCTATCAGAGCAGTCT
>NW_017307783.1:340126-341692 GCF_000935625.1 Nanorana parkeri
ATTGAGGAAAGTCTCAGAAAGGGATCATAGACACTCGGAACACTGAAGGATGGAGCTCTGCGAACCGCCATTTGGAATCCTCTTGATCGCAACACGGTGTCAGGCCAACCCCGCCGGGAGAACTTCAACAGTCACAGTGGAAGGGGGTCCGGGGGCCCCAAATATGGGTTGCATATTGAGATGAGCCAACTCTACCCAGCGAGTCATGTCATCATCGGTCCTGAGAACTCTACAGAGCGGTGACCTGTCCCTACCCCAACCAGAGACCCGGTCCCACCCCCGGAGCTCACTGGTCACATGGAGGGGCTGCAGAGCACACGCGGCAATGTATCTGTGCGGTAAGCTCAGGTCACCTCCCACCGATCTGCAAGTGACTGAAAAGAGCAATCTCTAAATGTGGCGATCACTCTCACAGGGTATTCCCCCCGCTTAGCAATCTCTCTAACAGGACGGGTTCTGTACATAGCAATCTCTCTAACAGGACGGGTTCTGTACATAGCAATCTCTCTAACAGGACGGGTTCTGTACATAGCAATCTCTCTAACAGGACGGGTTCTGTACATAGCAATCTCACTAACACAACTCTTCACATGAAATCTCTGCACATAGCGTCCCCTCTATCAGAGCAGTCTCTCCACATAGCGTCCCCTCTATCAGAGCAGTCTCTGCACATAGCACCCCCTCTATCAGAGCAGTCTCTCCACATAGCGTCCCCTCTATCAGAGCAGTCTCTCCACATAGTGTCCCCTCTATCAGAGCAGTCTCTCCACATAGTGTCCCCTCTATCAGAGCAGTCTCTCCACATAGTGTCCCCTCTATCAGAGCAGTCTGTCCACATAGCACCCCCTCTATCACAGCAGTCTCTCCACATAGTGTCCCCTCTATCAGAGCAGTCTCTGCACATAGCACCCCCTCTATCAGAGCAGTCTCTCCACATGCCAATCGCTGTAAAATGACAGTCTCTCCACATAGCACTCACTCTAAAGGGATCATCTCTTCGCATAGTAGTCTCTCTGGCAGGATAGTCTATCTACATAGCAATCTCTCTAACAGCAATATCCTCACATAGCAATCCCCTTAACATGGCAGTCTCTCCACATGGCCGGCTGCCCATTTGGATACTGTATGCAGGCTGGGAAGCTCAGGGACGATTTTTCTGTGAGCTGATAAGCCACGCCTACTCTGACTATGCCCACCAATCACCGGTATAGGCAGAACCAGGTCTTTTAGGGCCCCAGGCAACACCCCTGCTTTACAGCCAGGCCTCAGTGGGATGAAGCTGATTTGGCTTCAGCACATGAGTGGTCGGGATTCCCACTACCCAGGTACAAGTGTAAGACCCCTTTAAGGCCGTACACAGTTTTTTTACCATGTCTTTGCTCCCGGCGTATCTCTTGGCAGGCTTTGCCCCGTACGTTGGCATGGTGTTTTGTACCCATACAAGGGCAGAGCCCGGAATGCCGGCTGCATTAGGTACACTGGATGCTAGAATCTTATTTTAAGTCCGCGGAACGCCAAGTGCTGGGAAGGAATGCGTAGTGACTTTTCCTCGAGGTTCACAAGCAG
>NW_017307783.1:341702-346741 GCF_000935625.1 Nanorana parkeri
TGCCCCCCCCCCCCTTGGGGGGGGAAAAATGTGACCTGGGTGCTTTCTTTTTTTGGGATGAGATAAATTCTATTCAATAAATAAATTCTTGTTTTTATTCCATTAATATTAAATAAAGCTCCTAGGCTCTCAGGGCCGCTGCAGGGGATTCAGACTCCGATGGGGTTTTTGTCATTTATAACTAGTAAGTTATCTGGTGCTAGTATCTTCCTTCCCTCTGCAAAACACAAACAAGGTCAGCGTCCTTTCCTCGTCTGATGCCGTTCATTCGATGCAAAAATCATACAAGATGACAGACTACTACTCACATGTGCATAATAGAGACAAGCGAGATATAGAACCATACATGCAGGGCAGAGCCAAAGGAGCTGACGCGTTTCGGAGGGGTTACCCCTTCCTCAGAGCTAACATGCAGGTACCCCCAGTCTGAATTTATGCGCTCCTTTGGCTCACGGCTGCCTTCGGTGATGGACGGAGCTAGAAAACCGAAAACTGCTCTATTATTAGTATTGATGGACCGCATTGTATAAGTCATCATTGTTTTTCCCCAAAATTCCACTCTAACTGATGAACAGAACGCCGCGCCCAGCAAGGTTTACCGAGGGACAGAATCCTACCAAACATTTCCTAAGAGTTGCTCCATCTTTTCATGGGGCTGTCATGTGACCAAAGCACATGTGCACAATGCGAACCATGTGTGTGAACCCGCGACACGGAGGGGAGAGAGGGGGGGGCGGGCGCAGCTGGCAATGTTTATCCACTGTTTACAAAACGCAGACACGCATCTTTCTTAGAAGTCACTTGTTTGTATCTGCTTTTACATAACGCTTTCTGCTTCACATCAACTGCCTGACTTCTGTATAGAAATGTGATAGCGGCGCACTTGTTGTTGCCGGTCTGCATTCCTCGCTCCTTCCTCCTCATTTATATAATGCTTTAGTAGCTCTTCATGATAGCAAGTCATAAGCTCATTCAAAAATTCAATTAAAATTTACCCCCATAGTCTGTGTCTCTGCCCCTCCCACAATGGTGAGATTCCCCCCAGTAGTTTGTGTCTCTGCCCCTCCCACAATGATGAGATTCCCCCCAGTAGTTTGTGTCTCTGCCCCTCCCACAATGATGAGATTCCCCCCAGTAGTTTGTGTCTCTGCCCCTCCCACAATGATGAGATTCCCCCCAGTAGTTTGTGTCTCTGCCCCTCCCACAATGATGAGATTCCCCCCAGTAGTTTGTGTCTCTGCCCCTCCCACAATGATGAGATTCCCCCCAGTAGTTTGTGTCTCTGCCCCTCCCACAATGATGAGATTCCCCCCAGTAGTTTGTGTCTCTGCCCCTCCCACAATGATGAGATTCCCCCCAGTAGTTTGTGTCTCTGCCCCTCCCACAATGATGAGATTCCCCCCAGTAGTTTGTGTCTCTGCCCCTCCCACAATGATGAGATTCCCCCCAGTAGTTTGTGTCTCTGCCCCTCCCACAATGATGAGATTCCCCCCAGTAGTTTGTGTCTCTGCCCCTCCCACAATGATGAGATTCCCCCCAGTAGTTTGTGTCTCTGCCCCTCCCACAATGATGAGATTCCCCCCAGTAGTTTGTGTCTCTGCCCCTCCCACAATGATGAGATTCCCCCCAGTAGTTTGTGTCTCTGCCCCTCCCACAATGATGAGATTCCCCCCAGTAGTTTGTGTCTCTGCCCCTCCCACAATGATGAGATTCCCCCCAGTAGTTTGTGTCTCTGCCCCTCCCACAATGATGAGATTCCCCCCAGTAGTTTGTGTCTCTGCCCCTCCCACAATGATGAGATTCCCCCCAGTAGTTTGTGTCTCTGCCCCTCCCACAATGATGAGATTCCCCCCAGTAGTTTGTGTCTCTGCCCCTCCCACAATGATGAGATTCCCCCCAGTAGTTTGTGTCTCTGCCCCTCCCACAATGGTGAGATTTCCCCCAGTAGTTAATGTCTCTGCCCCTCCCACAATGGTGAGATTCACCCAGTAGTTTGTCTCTGCCCCTCCCACAATGATGAGATTCCCCCCAGTAGTTTGTGTCTCTGCCCCTCCCACAATGATTAGATTCCCCCCAGTAGTTTGTGTCTCTGCCCCTCCCATATCGACGTCACCGAACTCCCCCCCACCCTTCCCCAAGTGGCTCCGTCGGCTAACGAAGGGAAAGGAGGAGGAGTCCTGTGACGTCGATGTCCGTGACGGCTAACGAAGGGAAAGGAGGAGGAGTCCTGTGACGTCGATGTCCGTGACGGCTAACGAAGGGAAAGGAGGAGGAGTCCTGTGACGTCGATGTCCGTGACGGCTAACGAAGGGAAAGGAGGAGGAGTCCTGTGACGTCGATGTCCGTGACGGCTAACGAAGGGAAAGGAGGAGGAGTCCTGTGACGTCGATGTCCGTGACGGCTAACGAAGGGAAAGGAGGAGGAGTCCTGTGACGTCGATGTCCGTGACGGCTAACGAAGGGAAAGGAGGAGGAGTCCTGTGACGTCGATGTCCGTGACGGCTAACGAAGGGAAAGGAGGAGGAGTCCTGTGACGTCGATGTCCGTGACGGCTAACGAAGGGAAAGGAGGAGGAGTCCTGTGACGTCGATGTCCGTGACGGCTAACGAAGGGAAAGGAGGAGGAGTCCTGTGACGTCGATGTCCGTGACGGCTAACGAAGGGAAAGGAGGAGGAGTCCTGTGACGTCGATGTCCGTGACGGCTAACGAAGGGAAAGGAGGAGGAGTCCTGTGACGTCGATGTCCGTGACGGCTAACGAAGGGAAAGGAGGAGGAGTCCTGTGACGTCGATGTCCGTGACGGCTAACGAAGGGAAAGGAGGAGGAGTCCTGTGACGTCGATGTCCGTGACGGCTAACGAAGGGAAAGGAGGAGGAGTCCTGTGACGTCGATGTCCGTGACGGCTAACGAAGGGAAAGGAGGAGGAGTCCTGTGACGTCGATGTCCGTGACGGCTAACGAAGGGAAAGGAGGAGGAGTCCTGTGACGTCGATGTCCGTGACGGCTAACGAAGGGAAAGGAGGAGGAGTCCTGTGACGTCGATGTCCGTGACGGCTAACGAAGGGAAAGGAGGAGGAGTCCTGTGACGTCGATGTCCGTGACGGCTAACGAAGGGAAAGGAGGAGGAGTCCTGTGACGTCGATGTCCGTGACGGCTAACGAAGGGAAAGGAGGAGGAGTCCTGTGACGTCGATGTCCGTGACGGCTAACGAAGGGAAAGGAGGAGGAGTCCTGTGACGTCGATGTCCGTGACGGCTAACGAAGGGAAAGGAGGAGGAGTCCTGTGACGTCGATGTCCGTGACGGCTAACGAAGGGAAGGGGGGGAGGAGTCAGGTGACTTCGATGTCCGTGGCGGCTTACGAAGGGAAGGAGGGGAGGAGTCAGGTGACTTCGATATCCGTGGCGGCTTACGAAGGGAAGGGGGGGAGGAGTCCGGTGACGTCGATATCCGTGACGTCACCGGTTTGTTGTGACAGATGACGTGGATTGGAGCGACGTTCACCATATTTATTCCCAGAGAATGTTCTGTACGAGTCATTCTGAATGGAGAAAGCCGGTCGGACGACCAATGAAACGTCTTCGAGGAATAATACAGCAAAGTCCAGCGGCCTGGACTGATTATTTACAGATATACTTCTCCGCAGTTCCTTCTTGTGTACACATCTGATGCACCATAAAGATCGACAATCCTAACAGGACGACCACGCCGCCGCGCTCACCTTGGGCAGTGCTTAGCTGGCTTCTCGAAGGGGCAGATCTCGGCCACGGTTGAGTAGCAGTCAACTGTCTGCGCTGAGAGAGAAGACAAAACACGAGCACGTCAGAGACACAGACGTCCATTATCAGCCTCCGAGGACCCATTATCTTCAGATCCTTGTCTGCTGTCCCCAGGTGACAACAGTCTGCCAATCACGCAAAGGATCGCCAAAAGGTGTCGTGAAGTAAGAACAGAGGCAGCCAAACGCCACTGCCATCTACACAATTCCCGGCATGCCCTCTTACATTGTAATCACTGAACTATCCTACTAGAGGGTGAGTGCCTGCTGTTCCATCGAAGTTTGTGACTGCGTTAGAATGTGTGACCGGTCACGTGGTCACACATTTTAATGTGTGGAATGTGAGATCGCACTCACAGAGTCGGTGAGAAGTGACATTTCGGGACCGATCAGCTGTTCCAGGGCAGATCGGCTCTCCGGCACATGCCGTCTGCGATGCCGATCTGCACCTGGAACAGCTGAGAAAGCGTTGGAACTCTTCACCTTTTGCCGGTCGCATATTCCACCGCCAAAAAAGTGGGCGTGATTACGTTAAAATGTGTGACCGGTCACGCATTGCAACCCAGTCACAGTCTTTGATAGAACATCTGCTCCTCATGTTGCAATAAAGTAACCAAAATGTTCATAGCATTGCCACCCCCCCCTCCCCCCCTTCCATAGCAAAGGTGGGCAATTCCTTTTCTCACGGGCCCACATGGGAAACTGGGACTGCTGTGGAGGGCCGAACCTAATTCTGCTCAATATTACTCATATCACTTTAGGAAAAGCAATTATATGGTTTTGATAATGTCCCCATTAGAGTGCCCCTTTATACTATTGCCCCTTTATACTATTGCCCCTTTATACTATTGCCCCTTTATATTATTGCCCCCCAATTACCTCAGTTTACTACTTTATTAGTAGGCCAGAGGTGGGGGGCCGGGAGGTGGAGCACGCCGCAGGAGAGGATGGAAGAAGATTCTCTTCTGTCCTGTAAGAGGCCGGGGTAACGCATTTGACATCACTGGTTGCTAGGACAGCAGGCGGTCCTAGCAACCAGTGACTGCCGAGGAGGTGGACACCTGATGTTATTAAATGTTAGGACGCCAGCAGCCATAGCAACCAACAACTGCAGAGGAGCTGGGCCTGCACTGGGCTGAGGCTGGCAGTGGATGCATTGGCTGTTGCATCCACCGTGAGCCAATCATAACCAAGTCTGCGATCACGGCCTGAACTCAACTGCCTCTCCGTCCAATGTCTGCACCGTGCAAAAGGGCTGGATGTGGC
>NW_017307783.1:346957-349029 GCF_000935625.1 Nanorana parkeri
AATGCCCAGGTCTGCCTTGTAGCCTCGGTATCTTTTTCTTCTGTAGCAAATAACCCAAATTACAGACAACTTAACCTGGCAACAAATGTAACAATTTACTTCAACTTTAAAGGAGAACTACGGGGTCCGGGCTTTCCCCCATAGTTCTCCTCAGGGTAACGGGAGGGCACAAACTAGCGTCCTCCCGTCACCCTAAGCTCAGTATATAGGGAGCTGCAGCTCGCGGTATACTGAGACGCCGGCGCCGGGACGGATCCCGACAATTCTGTCTGGATCCGCCCAGCTGCGTGAGTGAAAGGCCGCCGTTATTGTCGATGGCCCCGTAGTGAATGGCTGCCCGGCAGAGGCTGGACATCTGTGCGGAAACATTTCTGTCATTGAACATCTCCAATCGATAGGAAAAGTCACAATGTGGCGACAGGAGCCGAGAGACGTCAAAGCTGCAGCTGCCAAATTTCTCCCCAAAATGACCGGCTTTCGGCCTTCCACACAAAGTGGCCGAGCTCCGGCCCAAACCACGCCACTACTGCGGTCAGCTCAGAACCTTTCTTCTGGACCTTTAAACATTCATCAGGTGACTTAACTGCTTGAAGACCAGGTGTTTAGATCCCCTACCTGGCCAGGCCATTTTTCAGTGTTCAGCGCTGCGGTACTTTGACTGACATTTATTCCGTCACGCAACGCTGTACTGAAATGAATTTTATACCATTTTTTGGGGACAGATAGAGCTTTATACATCCAAGAAGCTCCCGGCAGGCCGTGTATACACAGCGGCTGGCCGGGGGGTAGTTAAAGGAGAACTACGAGGGCGAGGGATTTTCACTCAGCCTCATAGTCCGAGCCGACGTGTGACAATGAGACTGTCACAGGTCGGCTCAGTAGATCGGGAAGTGAGAGAACACATACCGGCGCTCGCTCACTTCTCCATCATCTCCCTGCAGAGAGCGGTGACTGTCACTCACGGCTCCCTGCAGGGATTCCTCCCCGCTCCGATCCCCCAGCGCGCATTCCAGACATGAACCCAGTTAAAGGAGAACGGAGGGGGGTGCTTCTCACTCACCTCATAGTTGTAGCCGACCTGTGACAATGAGACTGTCACAGGTCGGCTCAGTAGATCGGGAGGTGAGGGAACACATACCGGCGTTCGCTCACCTCTCGATCCTGTCACGGTTCTCTGCCGTGACAGGGGAATGACTGGATTCCCCCGCTCCGATCCACCAGCGCTGACTGGAGGAACGGACGGGGGAGGGGGCGGGTACAGCCTCTAGATAGGCGGAGCCAGCTGTCACTCACGCAGCTGGGCGGATCCAGACAGTGATGTCCCGGCTGCGGCGTCTCAGTATACCGCGAGCTGTAGCTCCCTATATACTGAGCCTAGGGTGACGGGAGGACGCTAGTTTGCGTCCTCCTGCGACCCTGAGGAGAACTATGGGGAAAAGCCCCGACCTCATAGTTCTCCTTTTAATAGAAAAGGAAATGCGTTTTGGGGGTCTGAACAATCCCCCCTTCATCGGGGCTCGGATGTTAAATGCGTGCTTGAAAGCTCCGTGTATTTCACGACACATGAAGGAGAAGAAAAGTGGGGCAGGAGGAAGCCCATCTGGGGGCCCTGAATGATACATGTCTACATGAAAAGTACTCAAAATAGCAAAATCAGGCGAGTGGATTGATATACAATGAGTGCAAATAACACTAATATATATAATATGTATTCAAACCCCAATGAGGGGTGATTGTCGGGACCCCTGAAACGCGTCGGCTGTTGTATTTTCTGCAACTACAGCTTGTAGTTTTCCTGGTCTGGCGCTCTTCATGCAACTTCTTATCCCTTTTCTTTTTTCCGGTCCACTGGGCAGGTTTCTCTTCACTTCTCCTCCCGGAGACACAACAGGAAGTGAAAGGAAATCTCCCCAAAGTAAGGGAAGTCCCTTCTTAGACACAGGTGACTCCATTGGATGTGTCCCCTTTGTTCCCGTTCTGGCGGCTACATTTTGGATTTCTCATTCTTCACGTTTCATCTCGGTGACAGTGGTCAGTAGGACAAAGGAAGAGGGGGGTCTATGCTCAGCGGG
>NW_017307783.1:350847-351528 GCF_000935625.1 Nanorana parkeri
ATGATAAAATAATAATAATACAATAATACAAATAAAATAATAAAAATATAATAATAATAAAAAATAGATTAATAATAATAATTTTTTTAAATCTAATAATAATGCATTTTAATTAATTTATATTATTTTAATGTATTTTTTATTTTCATCGATTTCTTTCTAATTAATTAATTTAAAAAGTCATTCTAATCAACAGTCAAAATTTGCAGGTTTATAACAGTTGCAATTTGGTAACTGGTTGAAAAAATAAAAAATAAAAACAGCAATACCCCCGTCTATCATGCTCGCCCAACAATGACAATGACGGTGTTTGCCGATTGGCTGTTCAGGAGCCCAGCGCTGTCACATGGGGGTGTGTTGAGAGTTCTCAGCCCTATGTAAGCTCACACAGCAGTGGGGGGGCAGTAAAATGTAGGTGAGTATGTGCCGCAGGTTTAGCAGTGAACAAGCTGTTAGACATTCTGGTGTTCATGATCTGCGCGCTTGTTCCGGGATCAGCGTCTCAGACCAGAGTATTAAACCAATGGCCCCAGCTAGTCTCTATATGTAGAGTTCTCCTTTAAGGATGGCGTCGCTCCCTTTTTCGAATACATCTTCGGCGCGGAGCGTTCCGAGTACACGGAGTTTATTTTGCCGTAGACCTCCAGAAGCTATAAAACGAGCCCTGGAACAGTCTTTGCA
>NW_017307783.1:355138-358359 GCF_000935625.1 Nanorana parkeri
TCCATGACCGACGCTCTCTGTTCTGGAGCTTTGCTTGGCCGGGTCTCCATGGTGAAGCCGACAATCTCTTCGGAGTCTTTTCACAACAACAAGAGAGGTGAAAGCTGCGGCCCCGGCGTATAAAAAAAAATTGCATTTCTGTCCTCCCTGAGTCAGCGCTCTCAGGAAACCCGCGAAAACATCTCAATATTTATGTTAAACGCATGCGGCCCTCCGTCCTTCAAACATACGACGGAGGAAAACACGGCTATGTACATAACGACCAGACGTTTGCTTCTGTCTTCAAATCATTGGCCGCCGAAACGGTTTTGGTTTTTACTCTGGCTGGAAGAGAATGCGTTTTGCTGTTGTCATAGCCGACAGGTTGCCACGTCCAACTAACCGGGCTGCAATGTCACTCAATGAGGGCCCGTTCACACCAGTTGCAGTGCGTTCCGGCCCGATTCTGGCCAGAACGCCTCCTCGCATTGCGGCCGGCTCACTTTTTAGTGGGGCAGGAGGGGGGGCGTGGCGGGCCATTGAAGTGAACGGCACCGTAGTCACGCCCTCCGGCCGCAATGCGATCGCCCGCACACTATGCCTGCGGTCCGATCAAAATGCTACAAGCACTATTTTGCTCGCACCGGACCACAGACACGATGTGCCTTGCGATCCCGTGCGGGCGATCGCATTGCGTCCGGAGGGCGCGACTACGGTGCCGCTCACTTCAATGGCCCGCCACGCCCCCCTCCTGCCCCACTAAAAAGTGAGCCGGCCGCAATGCGAGGAGGTGTTCTGGCCAGAATCGGGCCGGAACGCACTGCAACTGGTGTGAACGGGACCTTAGTGCTAAATGGGGCTGACGGCATGCTAAAATGACATACGACAACATTGGCTGAGAGGCCATTGTAGCATTCCTTTACGTTCTGTTTCAGATGAATCAAAGACCTCCAGTCAAAATTGAAAAGGAAAGCTTAAAATGTGAACAGCGGACACAGCCCATCGCTCAGGACTTCTGTTCGCCGTCCAGTGCACCAAGCCATGCGACTGTCTAAAGGCCGTGACACACTGCACGCGAAGCAGCGCGGAGCGGTGGCGCGCTGCCTTTTGCGAGCAGTGCGTCATGTAATTTTCTGCTCGGCACCTCAGCTTGCGAGAGCTCGCGGAGCTGAGCGTGCCGAGATGAACAATTTCAACTTCAGCCAATCGGCTCGCGCGTATAAACCAGCGCGTCGCGATGCGACAGCTGGCAGGTTGTTACGGACGAGCCGATTGGCTGAAGGTGCTGTCAATCATCTGACGGCACTCAGCTCACACACTGCACGCAAAGCTCCGTGCCGGAGAGCTTTGCTTCGCTCTGCACGGCTTCGCGTGCAGTGTGTCACGGCCTTAATGTGGCCTTTATCAACCAAGGTTCCTCTAGAGCGGCGGTTCTCAACCTGTGTAACCTCAGGGCCCACATTTGTCCTTGGGCATCAAATGGTGGCCCAAGTCGCACTGCAATAGAACGCACGGCATTGCGGTACCGTGCGTTCCGGTGCGAGCGAATGAACTGTGGGCGGGAGGTGTGTTTGGGGTGCCGTTACGAGAACTGGAGTGGATCCTCAGCCGGAGGACCACTGCTGGGCCGCTGTGCTGTGACGGAGCTCCATCCATACGTGCATTGCTTGTGCAACTCCCATGTGCGCCCTGTAGAGGTGTCGGGAGCCAGAATGTGATGTCACTCCGGTCCAGGCACCTCTACAGGGCAGGTGAGGGAGCTGTAAGCAATGCACGTATGGATGGAGCTCCCCCGTGGCCCTAGCTCCAGCCCACCTCAAGCTGACACTCGGCGCCGGGCAGTATATTCTAAAGGGCTGCTCTGCGTGAGAACTGACAGCGCTGCTCTAGGAGGCGGCTAAGAGACTCTCGCCTACAAAAGTGGAAGGCATGCGACGACCCGCTGAACACGGGGTCCCGACCCACTTTTGGGTCACGACCCACCAGTTGACAACCAAGGCTCTAGAGTTTGCTAGGGGTTCCTTAAGCATTGAGGACTTGACCTCCCTCCTGATGGCGTCCGCATAATTACACCACCAACACCACTCTGCAGAGCCAACCACATGGGACCAGTCCGGTAGAACTTCTCATTACTCAGGTAAGGTGCCAATGATACCAATGATCATGAGAGCATTCATCCCACTGGGGGCACCACATTGACCACCACATCTGACCACCAGTGTAACACAGCTTGTTTACCATTAACCACGAGTGTAAGGGGGCCCTTCTCTCATACACCCCCATTGTACACTGAGCTGTAGATATAATGATTTGTAGCCGGGGGTTCCCTGAGATCTGAGAAACCATTTCAAGGGTTACTCCGTGGGAGA
The DNA here is from genome assembly GCF_000935625.1 of Nanorana parkeri. Lineage (NCBI taxonomy): Eukaryota > Metazoa > Chordata > Amphibia > Anura > Dicroglossidae > Nanorana > Nanorana parkeri. The sequence goes on from NW_017307783.1 coordinate 357,487, forward strand.
AGGGGTGGAGAAAGGTCTACTCTGACTCACTGCCAGCAACCTCATGACTTCGGAACACCAGTACCTGAGCGACACGAATCTGCTCTTCCTCGTTCTGAACATCTCTAAACAAGTTCAACAATGAGCGCATGCTTTGTGAAATGATGGCCGGTACCTGTTGCAGGTGGATGCTTTGCATTTGTCCCTCATCTTCGTCTCACACTTGATGACTTGAGCTGGGGGAGGAGAAAAAACAAGGTGAACGCGGGAGAATGAAGAAGACAGCGGCATGTACCAATCCATAGAGACCAAAAACTGGAGAACTTGATACAACTGAAACCTAAACAAAACAATAGTGTGTGATATCATCAGAGTACAGAACCATTGGAGGCAACTATATACAATGAGGCCCCATAGCCAATGAGTCACCCCCAACGTAGACACAGGCAGCAGTAAGAACTCGAAACTTTGGTTCTAACCAATGCTGCCATTAGCAGATCCAACACCAGCTCCATACAGACATGAGGTGACCAGTCTGGTGAAGACCCTTTTCTGTTCCACCATGACAACCCCTGTGTACAATGGCAGCTCCATAAAAACATGGGGTGACCAGTGTGGTGGAGGAACTCGAGTGTCCTGCACAGAACCCCGACCTCAACCCTACTGACCACCTTTGGGATGAAGTGGGACACCGATTGTGAGTCAGGTCTTCTCATCCAACATCAGGACCTGACCTCACTAATGGGACAAATTCCCCACAGACACACTCCAAAATCTCATGGAAGGCCTTTCCAGAAGAGTGGAGGGTGTTTTAGCCACAGAGGGAGGCCAACCTGGGGCAGCAACTCCATAATGATGGCCATGGGGGCAGGGTGAAACTTTATATTAATGGCC
>NW_017307783.1:358398-358633 GCF_000935625.1 Nanorana parkeri
CAATACTTTCCTTCCCCACACATGTGAACAATCAATCCTCTGCCATGTAACTAATGTTATGTCTTCGTATTGTTTAAATCCTCCGAAAGAAACAATGTGTGAAGTACGGAACATGCTGCTAAAGTAAAACGACTTCTTTGGCAGAGGCGATCATTTACATTCACAGAATTCAAAGAGTTTTCTTTAAAGCCAAAATGATGTTCAGTGTGTGATCTTCACTAATGTCCAGGGCCGG
>NW_017307783.1:359310-361120 GCF_000935625.1 Nanorana parkeri
GGGGGGCAGGACGTAACCGGAGGAGAGAGGTAGGTGCGGGGGGAGGGGTGGACAGACAGGCTGCACACATTGTACACGTGATCGCGGCGACATCGCCGCGGTCGCTTGTAAACGAAAAAACCGACGCTTGACTAAAAAACAATTGATTGTTCCAGCGCTACATAGAACACTCCACCCAGCTCCTCTACTAACGCATTTCACCTCCTTAAGCCCCAGTAGGCTTTATAGATGTCTCCAACACAGGGGGTCCCCGTAGGGAGGTTTACCCTCAGCTCCAGTTCTGGTGACAACTGTAACATTTTAGACTTTCCCCCGCTCTCCGTCTTGGTGACAGCAGTCACCAGGACAGAAAACGAGTGAATGGCCCCTCCTTTGCTGCGGTCGCATTAGATGCACCTTGACGCAGTTTTCAAGCTTATGATGGATCGGATGAAGTTTATCAAACACGCAGCAGCCGCGACTTTTCTCAGCTGCGCATCGATTGACGCATTGGTCCGATCGCGTCCAGCTGAAGACAGCGGAGTGCGCGCGCTATTGCTGCGCCAGAGCGGGCAGCAAAACGCATGAAATCTGCGGCCAGCGAGCGCTCAGCGCGAATTCTCTGACCGGAGAGCTCCTTTCAGGCTCTGCGCCGCTCTCTGCCAATACCTGGGCGACGCCTCTACAAATTGCGCGGCCTTTATCGCGCCCCATAAAGCGGAAAGGCACATTCTGGCGAGACCCCCGGCGTATGACGTCTTCCTAATGGGAATCACACGAGGGACCTGGACGCGTGATGTACCCGGCCGCGATGAAAGTCCTCCGGCGGGCTGCCGCGGGGTTTTTTATGACCGAAATAATAAAACGTTTTCACGATTCGTCGCGCAGCGCTCAACAACGCGTTCAATATTTGGTTGCCGGGCAGCCTGGAATGCCAGGACGAGCGCTCCAGGTTCGGAGAGGCGGAATAGCCGCGGCGGATTAACGGCTTTCACAGCTGATTAAACAATTCCCGGCGATTTCTATTTCCCGCTCGCGGCATTTCGGGGAAGACGAGTGTGTGAGAGGTGACGACGGCTCTCCAGAACGATCCATTGATGGTTGTTCCAGAGGAAGGGGAGGGGGGGGCGTAGTCTCCGGAGCGGCTTCGGAATTTCAAACTAGATGGCTAAATAAAATTAAAAAAAAGAACGCATTTCTCATGTTTTCTCTACCTAAAAACGCTGCAAGCGCAGGACAATACCTGCCAGAAATCCAGGGAGCTCATCACTTCCTGTACCGAGCTGACAACGCTGCCTCTGCTGCACTGAAATCCCAAGCAGTGTTGTCAGCCCCGCCCAGTTCACTTTTCAGAGCTACTGAAACACCTCCCCCTTATGGTGTAGAGATGAGGAAAGCGGAGGAGTTCTGTAGACCAGCAGGGTTGACAACACACTCAGCAAAGCATTGTCAGTACACTACAGGAAGTTAGGGGCGCACTGGATTTCTGGCAGATCAACAGGTATTTTTCTGCACCAGTAACAAATCGCCTGGTCTTGCCGCCCCCCATTGCCATCTGTGTGAATGAGGCCTTAAAGAGACTCCTTGTGCAGGGTGACTGGTCTTGTCTCCGCCCCTTCCTATAATAAAGACCGCTCACTGCTGCCCTCTCTCCCTGTGTAGGATGACCGGCCTTGTCTCCGCCCCTTCCTATAATAAAGACCGCTCACTGCTGCTCTCTCTCCTTGTGCAGGGTGACTGGCCTTGTCTCCGCCCCTTCCTGTAATAAAGACCGGTCACTGCTGCCCTCTCTCCCTGTGTAGGATGACCGGCCTTGTCTCCGCCCCCTCCT
>NW_017307783.1:362282-364691 GCF_000935625.1 Nanorana parkeri
CAGGCCAGAAAACGAGTGAATGGCCCCTCCTTTGCTGCGGTCGCATTAGATGCACCTTGACGCAGTTTTCAAGCTTATGATGGATCGGATGAAGTTTATCAAACACGCAGCAGCCGCGACTTTTCTCAGCTGCGCATCGATTGACGCATTGGTCCGATCGCGTCCAGCTGAAGACAGCGGAGTGCGCGCGCTATTGCTGCGCCAGAGCGGGCAGCAAAACGCATGAAATCTGCGGCCAGCGAGCGCTCAGCGCGAATTCTCTGACCGGAGAGCTCCTTTCAGGCTCTGCGCCGCTCTCTGCCAATACCTGGGCGACGCCTCTACAAATTGCGCGGCCTTTATCGCGCCCCATAAAGCGGAAAGGCACATTCTGGCGAGACCCCCGGCGTATGACGTCTTCCTAATGGGAATCACACGAGGGACCTGGACGCGTGATGTACCCGGCCGCGATGAAAGTCCTCCGGCGGGCTGCCGCGGGGTTTTTTATGACCGAAATAATAAAACGTTTTCACGATTCGTCGCGCAGCGCTCAACAACGCGTTCAATATTTGGTTGCCGGGCAGCCTGGAATGCCAGGACGAGCGCTCCAGGTTCGGAGAGGCGGAATAGCCGCGGCGGATTAACGGCTTTCACAGCTGATTAAACAATTCCCGGCGATTTCTATTTCCCGCTCGCGGCATTTCGGGGAAGACGAGTGTGTGAGAGGTGACGACGGCTCTCCAGAACGATCCATTGATGGTTGTTCCAGAGGAAGGGGAGGGGGGGGCGTAGTCTCCGGAGCGGCTTCGGAATTTCAAACTAGATGGCTAAATAAAATTAAAAAAAAGAACGCATTTCTCATGTTTTCTCTACCTAAAAACGCTGCAAGCGCAGGACAATACCTGCCAGAAATCCAGGGAGCTCATCACTTCCTGTACCGAGCTGACAACGCTGCCTCTGCTGCACTGAAATCCCAAGCAGTGTTGTCAGCCCCGCCCAGTTCACTTTTCAGAGCTACTGAAACACCTCCCCCTTATGGTGTAGAGATGAGGAAAGCGGAGGAGTTCTGTAGACCAGCAGGGTTGACAACACACTCAGCAAAGCATTGTCAGTACACTACAGGAAGTTAGGGGCGCACTGGATTTCTGGCAGATCAACAGGTATTTTTCTGCACCAGTAACAAATCGCCTGGTCTTGCCGCCCCCCATTGCCATCTGTGTGAATGAGGCCTTAAAGAGACTCCTTGTGCAGGGTGACTGGTCTTGTCTCCGCCCCTTCCTATAATAAAGACCGCTCACTGCTGCCCTCTCTCCCTGTGTAGGATGACCGGCCTTGTCTCCGCCCCTTCCTATAATAAAGACCGCTCACTGCTGCTCTCTCTCCTTGTGCAGGGTGACTGGCCTTGTCTCCGCCCCTTCCTGTAATAAAGACCGGTCACTGCTGCCCTCTCTCCCTGTGTAGGATGACCGGCCTTGTCTCCGCCCCCTCCTGTAATAAAGACCGCTCACTGCTGCTCTCTCTCCTTGTGCAGGGTGACTGGTCTTGTCTCCGCCCCCTCCTGGAGTATTCTGCAAAGCAGCCTGTAGTGGGAGGAGCTTCCGGTAATACAGACCGGTTACTGTTGCTCTCTGCTCAGGGTGATTGGGCTTGTCTGCACCCCCCCTTTGCAGGCGGCCTGGTAGTGGGTGGAGCCTGCTGGACCCCCTCCCATAGCTCTGCTCTCTGCACAGTGATGGGGCCATGATGGGTTGGTAAAGGCATTGAGTGATGCAGATCACATTTACATCCTTTGTGGATATTTGAGGAACATAATTAAACGTTTTTGTTCCCGGAAGTTCACCTTTAACAGCAGATTGTCTCCCATTTGCACATAAAATAAAAGCGGATGTTTCCGGGTTCGCTCGGCTCGTTACCTTTGTAGCAGAGGTTGTTCTTGCAGTTGCCGCCGTAGCTGGGCGGGCACTCGGAGCACGGTCGCCCGGTTTTATATGGCGCTTCTCCGATCCAGTTGCCCCTGAAATAGAAGGAAGGAAGCAGAGGGGAGAAAGTGACATGAGATTGATATGAGAGGAGACGTGTGCCGAGCGGCCTCCTCTGCTGCCCGGGCGATGTAACCCAAGAGGGGCGACGGCATGAATGCAGCTACTGTGCGCCGCCATGGCGGACCTGCCGGCCGCGCTCCCGCTACAACCCGCTATGAATGGATAGAAAGCGGCTTTGAATCTCGCAGCTTGATGGACTAAGATTAGAACTCTCTCCACAGAATGTGTTTACATCCTCGCGGAACCTCCTCGCCGTCCCGCTAAATCCATCGCCAATTGTTACCCCGAATTTGTTACAATTTGATACTTTTTTTTTTCCGCACATCGAAGTGATGACTTTTTTTTTTTTACCAGGACGCCGAGTCCTCTATGAAGACAGGGGTCTGTA
>NW_017307783.1:364785-368705 GCF_000935625.1 Nanorana parkeri
CAGACCAGGTAGACGGCGTTCTCCCAGATCTCTCCCCACACGTTCATCCGTTTGCAGTTGTTGACCGCGCAGCCCACTTTCGTGGTCGTGGCCCAGACGATCTGGAGGTGGAAAAGATGGGTCAGTGGCGGTCTGTCCGGATAGAGGTGCGGCCCGGCGGCTGCGGTTCGGCTTTTGCCTGGGAGGTCGGGTCACCTGCGGGTTTCATGGTACCGCATATAAATGGCCGGAGTGTGCTTAAAGGGAGCCTGCCGGCCCGGTCACTCTACGATTTATCTGTACTAGCCAAATACTCGACTGAACCTAAACCTGTGAGCGGCCCATGTGTTCCCTGGTTCAGGCTCCGCCCCCCTCCCAGGGACATAACCAATGGAAGGTCGTTGACTGAGTTTACTCGGAGTTGCCCTTTAAGGAGTCTATGTGACATTGGAGAATGGCATATCCTGTGAAGGTGGAGGGACAACCGGGGACTCATTTGTTTATTATGTATTATTATATATGTGATTGCGTCTTTTATATCTGCTGTAGCCATATAAATGTATAATAACAGTGTGACTGGCTCAGTGTGGTTGCGGTGTGTTGGGGGGAGGGGCCCGGCCTAAAACCGTGTAAGGGGCCCCAAAATGTCTGATGGCGGCCCTGGGACACCCTCCCACTAAGCAGAAGAGCGGAACTTAGAGACGCCTTTCTTTCTTAGGTCCCCTCCTCTGCTCAGTGGGCGGGGTTTCAATAGCCAGTCTGTTCTGGGGTATTTAAAATTAAAATAGCCCATAGCAGTCTGGCTATTGCTCCCGGCTGCTTACATCCACCTGTCGCTTGTGGAAGCTAGCCGGCCAGAAAGTGGGGCCGCGCCGGGGGGTTGGGGGGGGGGATTAGGGTTTACACCACGGGAGGGGACCTGGGGGGTGCAAGTAGCTGGTCTTGCCTAGGGTGCAAAATAGTCTAGCACTCACATTTCCTGAGGACTTTAGGAGATAGAACTCTGCAGCGGAGTTCCCGGGGGCCGGGATCGCAGAGAGAAATTCTGAACCCGTCAACAAGGGTCTGACCTCCTTATCAAAGACCAAGAGGGTGAGCGGGCATAGAGGCGAGCTCCTGGTTACGGAGGGGCAGATGTGCTGCAACACTGTCACCATCATCAGGTCATGTCTACACTTCCAACTGACCTCTGACCACTACATGCAGCATTGTACCGTTACAAAGGCGCTGAGTGTTGCCCCACGTTGGCCGCCAATTTCAGTTGTCTCACTGTGCAATGATTGATTCTAAGCTCCAATAGGATCTCTCACCTGCCCCAGTGTACCGCCAAGTTCTGCCCAATGGACATGAGAAGGTTGGTTGGTCCGTGCTCCCACATACACTCCTGAGCCCAGGCTTCTGAAGACCGTTCCAGCTCCTCGTCCCACGTCTGCTCAGAGAGAAAAGAGACGTCATCACCATTTATATTCCAGACATTGCCCGGTCTTCATAGGAAAACCTTGTCTGTAAATCTGAATCTAACCCTCCCCTCCCCCACCCAGAGCAACAAAAAGGTTTCAACTAAAGTTCCACAGGAGAAGGAGAACTATGAGGGGGGTGATTTTCACTCAGCCTCATAATCTGAGCCGACCCATGACAACGAGACTGTCACAGGTCGGCTCAATAGATCAGGAAGTGAGCGAACACATACCGGCGCTCGCTCACTTCTCGATCATGTCCCTGCAGAGAGCCGTGACTGTCACTCACCGCTCCCTGCAGGGATTCCCCCCCGCTCTGCTGACTGGCGGAACGGACGGGGGAGGGGGCGGGCACAGCTGGCTCTGACTCTAGATAGGCAGAGCCAGCTGTCACTCACGCAGCTGGGCGGATCCAGACAGTAATGTCGGGGATCCGTCCCGGCTGCGGCGGTCTCAGCTCGCGGTATGCTGAGCTTTGGGTGACGGGAGGACGCTAGTTTGTGTCCTCCCGTGACCCTGAGGAGAACTATGGGGGAAAAGCCCTGACCGCATAGTTCTCCTTAAGGCCCCATTCACACTGAGCGATTCATCGCGCGGTAATTCCCGCGATATCGCGGCTATTTACCGCGCGATATCGCTCTCCAATGCATCTCAATAGGGCTCTGTCCGTCGCTGTCGCGGGGTCGTGCGTCGCTACAGCAGGACCCTTTTTGGAGCTGATTTTGCCGCGATTCTAGCTTGCTCAATGCAAGCATTTGCGCGATATCGCGCCAAATGCGAATCGCGCGACAAACGCGCGATTTGCGAATCGCTCAATGGGAATGGGGCCTTAAGGTCTTCATACCATTGTTTCTGTGTATAGCCAATCGTATGTTCATATCTACGTGCGGACGGCCACATGCGCCTGCTGCATGTGCGGTTGCAGCCCGAGGATTCAATGAATACAATGTAATTGCTGGGCAGCTTTCCTTGTGAAGGATATTATCTCAGCAGTTGTTCAGCAAGCATACTGACTGCACTGCCTTATATATACAGACCTCCGCAAGAAGGAGAAGCTACTAATCTCTACATGCAATGCCATCATGGAAATGTGTCATAGCAATCAACGAAAATAACATTTCCATCACAACGCAAATTATTATTATGGTTTGTATTTGTATCATTGCATCAATTCACATTAACATTAAGCGCTTCTGTCATCTGGCTTTCATTATAAAGGCCGAGTGAGCACATGTGCGCCATCGTCCACGTGCCGTCCGCTAAGGGTTAGTCAACGCCGGGAACCAGACGGAGAGTTCTACCGAGATATATATATATATATACAGCCTATCCTTTGTCAGTGATGTCACCGCTCTCTAGTGAATGGATAGGCTGCATTGTCAGGGATGTCACTGGTCTCTAGTGAAGGGATAGGCTGCATTCTCAGGGATGTCACCGGTCTCTAGTGATGGGATAGGCTGCATTCTCAGGGATGTCACCGGTCTCTAGTGATGGGATAGGCTGCATTCTCAGGGATGTCACCGGTCTCTAGTGATGGGATAGGCTGCATTCTCAGGGATGTCACCGGTCTCTAGTGATGGGATAGGCTGCATTCTCAGGGATGTCACCGGTCTCTAGTGATGGGATAGGCTGCATTCTCAGGGATGTCACCGGTCTCTAGTGATGGGATAGGCTGCATTCTCAGGGATGTCACCGGTCTCTAGTGATGGGATAGGCTGCATTCTCAGGGATGTCACCGGTCTCTAGTGATGGGATAGGCTGCATTCTCAGGGATGTCACCGGTCTCTAGTGATGGGATAGGCTGCATTCTCAGGGATGTCACCGGTCTCTAGTGATGGGATAGGCTGCATTCTCAGGGATGTCACCGGTCTCTAGTGATGGGATAGGCTGCATTCTCAGGGATGTCACCGGTCTCTAGTGATGGGATAGGCTGCATTCTCAGGGATGTCACCGGTCTCTAGTGATGGGATAGGCTGCATTCTCAGGGATGTCACCGGTCTCTAGTGATGGGATAGGCTGCATTCTCAGGGATGTCACCGGTCTCTAGTGATGGGATAGGCTGCATTCTCAGGGATGTCACCGGTCTCTAGTGATGGGATAGGCTGCATTCTCAGGGATGTCACCGGTCTCTAGTGATGGGATAGGCTGCATTCTCAGGGATGTCACCGGTCTCTAGTGATGGGATAGGCTGCATTCTCAGGGATGTCACCGGTCTCTAGTGATGGGATAGGCTGCATTCTCAGGGATGTCACCGGTCTCTAGTGATGGGATAGGCTGCATTCTCAGGGATGTCACCGGTCTCTAGTGAACGGATAGGCTGCATTGTCATCCTATCCCATATACTTGGTTGCACACATAGTACATCCATAGTTGGGAGGTTGCAGGCTCGGCAGGCGCCGGGGTGGACGGGCCCTTCCCCTCCTCATCACGTCTCAGCTGGATAAATGTTTCTTCTCCCCCCCCCCCCCCCCCCGCGCCACACTA
>NW_017307783.1:368834-372881 GCF_000935625.1 Nanorana parkeri
AACACGAGATTTTGGCGCGGGTCCACGCACACTCGGAAAGTATACAGGATACAGTAGAAGCTCGTCAGCCTTCACCCGTCTAAGCGATTACATTTTGGCGCAGTATCGCCCATCCACATCTGGCCCCCGGACGGCTTGTGCCGAACCTCTCACATGAAACACAATTCCTTCCGGCTACAATGCGGCCGATCGTCTCACTACGGCGCCCCCGGACGATCATTCGTTTCCCTTCCAGTCGTAAAATTGCTACTGTTACCTCTCAGATACAAGAACAGACGTACGAATCACAACTTGGCTTTGCATGGAGCGGGGAAGGGATAGAACCTCTGTCAGGTTTTCATGATCATCTGTGCCCCTGTTAGGGAGCTTTACCCTTACTTCCTGTCAGAACAGGAAGTGAGGGAAAATCTCTTCAACGGGAACACAAAAAATGAATTTCCTTCAGCAGCGCGGGATCAGAATGTCTGACAAAGTTGTCACCGCTGTCTGCGCCCCTTCTGTCAACTGCTCTTCCCAAGTCTTGTCTGGGTGTCGCGGAGACAGGAAGTGAGGGGAGAATCTCCCCGTCGGGGGTCACACACAAAAACACGAAAGGAGCCCCAAAACAAACAGTGGAAGAATCCGAGCTGCTTTACTGATTGATGCTTTGATCATATGGAAGCGTTTCAGGGGCCAACGCGTTCCACCCTTCTGCAGGGCTGCCAAAAAATGTAATCCATATACGTAGAAGACTGAAGGGGAGGACGGAGGTCAGATAGAAGACTGAAGGGGAGGACGGAGGGCAGATAGAAGACTGAAGGGGAGGACGGAGGGCAGATAGAAGACTGAAGGGGAGGACGGAGGGCAGATAGAAGACTGAAGGGGAGGACGGAGGGCAGATAGAAGACTGAAGGGGAGGACGGAGGGCAGATAGAAGACTGAAGGGGAGGACGGAGGGCAGATAGAAGACTGAAGGGGAGGACGGAGGGCAGATAGAAGACTGAAGGGGAGGACGGAGGGCAGATAGAAGACTGAAGGGGAGGACGGAGGGCAGATAGAAGACTGAAGGGGAGGACGGAGGGCAGATAGAAGACTGAAGGGGAGGACGGAGGGCAGATAGAAGACTGAAGGGGAGGACGGAGGGCAGATAGAAGACTGAAGGGGAGGACGGAGGGCAGATAGAAGACTGAAGGGGAGGACGGAGGGCAGATAGAAGACTGAAGGGGAGGACGGAGGGCAGATAGAAGACTGAAGGGGAGGACGGAGGGCAGATAGAAGACTGAAGGGGAGGACGGAGGGCAGATAGAAGACTGAAGGGGAGGACGGAGGGCAGATAGAAGACTGAAGGGGAGGACGGAGGGCAGATAGAAGACTGAAGGGGAGGACGGAGGGCAGATAGAAGACTGAAGGGGAGGACGGAGGGCAGATAGAAGACTGAAGGGGAGGACGGAGGGCAGATAGAAGACTGAAGGGGAGGACGGAGGGCAGATAGAAGACTGAAGGGGAGGACGGAGGGCAGATAGAAGACTGAAGGGGAGGACGGAGGGCAGATAGAAGACTGAAGGGGAGGACGGAGGGCAGATAGAAGACTGAAGGGGAGGACGGAGGGCAGATAGAAGACTGAAGGGGAGGACGGAGGGCAGATAGAAGACTGAAGGGGAGGACGGAGGGCAGATAGAAGACTGAAGGGGAGGACGGAGGGCAGATAGAAGACTGAAGGGGAGGACGGAGGGCAGATAGAAGACTGAAGGGGAGGACGGAGGGCAGATAGAAGACTGAAGGGGAGGACGGAGGGCAGATAGAAGACTGAAGGGGAGGACGGAGGGCAGATAGAAGACTGAAGGGGAGGACGGAGGGCAGATAGAAGACTGAAGGGGAGGACGGAGGGCAGATAGAAGACTGAAGGGGAGGACGGAGGGCAGATAGAAGACTGAAGGGGAGGACGGAGGGCAGATAGAAGACTGAAGGGGAGGACGGAGGGCAGATAGAAGACTGAAGGGGAGGACGGAGGGCAGATAGAAGACTGAAGGGGAGGACGGAGGGCAGATAGAAGACTGAAGGGGAGGACGGAGGGCAGATAGAAGACTGAAGGGGAGGACGGAGGTCAGATAGAAGACTGAAGGGAAGGACGGAGGTCAGATATAAGACTGAAGGGGATGACGGAGTTTAGATAGAAGACTGAAGGGAAGGATGGAAGTCAGATAGAAGACTGAAGGGAAGCTCAGATTTTTTTTCCCCGCTCGGTGAATGAAGCGGTGAATGTTGATATTCTCTCCGGGCCGATATAACATAGATGTGGGAATCCGGTCCTCCGTGGTGTGTTCTGGGAAGGTTTCGGAGGGCGATGTGTTGCCGTTGGCAGAGGGTGGTGCGGCGGGTCAGCTGAGTGCTCCTCACGTAGGACAAAGAGACGCAGCACAAGAAACCAATCAGTTGTGCTGCAGTGTTTATGTGCTAACAAGGGACATGCTGATAGCAGGAGAGAGAAGAGTGACAGAGAGATGAGCTCATCAGTCTGCTGCTTCTCCCTTCAGTGTCCAATCACAGGCTGGGGGGAGGAACAAGACCTGTAAGTGTCACTGAACTGAAGCAGGGGAAAAAAAATAGGTCTCCGCCCCTAGCAGGCAGGACTGTGCTGTGTGGCTGAGGTGTGTAAATCTCAGGACTGGATGAACAGAATCATCTTATATCTGTAGGGCGGTGATGTCACTCCTGTATATATATATATATCCGGAGGGCGGTGATGTCACTCCTGTATATATATATATATCCGGAGGGCGGTGATGTCACTCCTGTATATATAACTCCGCCCCTTGTAGTTCTCAGGCTTTGGAGGAGACAACTTACAGAGTCATGTGACCAGAGGTAACAGGTATGTCTAGGAGCAGTGCTGGGCTTTTAAATCAGTATAGCGGGGAGGATCAGAGCAGTGCAGAGCTTGTCAGTCAGTGTAGCAAGGGGTAAGAGGTTATTGCTAAGCTTGTCCACCTCCACCAGTATAGCAGGGAATATTAGGTCAGTGCAGAGCTCATTACTCAGTGTATTAGGGAGGATCAGGCCAGTGCAGAGCTTGTCCACCAGTATAGCAGGGAATATTAGGCCAGTGCAGAGCTTGTCCACCAGTATAGCAGGGAATATTAGGTCAGTGCAGAGCTCATTACTCCGTGTATTAGGGAGGATCAGGCCAGTGCAGAGCTTGTCAGTCAGTGTATTAGGGAGGATCAGGCCAGTGCAGAGCTTGTCCACCAGTATAGCAGGGAATATTAGGCCAGTGCAGTGCTTGTCAGTCAGTGTATTAGGGAGGATCAGGCCAGTGCAGAGCTTGTCCACCAGTATAGCAGGGAATATTAGGCCAGTGCAGAGCTTGTCAGTCAGTGTATTAGGGAGGATCAGGTCAGTGCAGAGCTTGTTAGTCAGTGTATTAGGGAGGATCAGGCCAGTGCAGAGCTTGTCAGTCAGTGTATTAGGGAGGATCAGGTCAGTGCAGAGCTTGTTAGTCAGTGTATTAGGGAGGATCAGGCCAGTGCAGAGCTTGTCAGTCAGTGTATTAGGGAGGATCAGGTCAGTGCAGAGCTTGTCATTCAGTGTATTAGGGAGGATCAGTGCAGAGCTTGTTAGTGTATTAGGGAGGATCAGGTCAGTGCAGAGCTTGTTAGTCAGTGTATTAGGGAGGATCAGGTCAGTGCAGAGCTTGTCAGTCAGTGTATTAGGGAGGATCAGTGCAGAGCTTGTCAGTCAGTGTAGTAAGCACAAGTCAGCGAGAATAAAATTAAACAGACTGAAGCGCAATGAAAGTCACCATATAAATGATGATATTGCGCTGGCAGAAAGCAGGACACAATAAGTCCAGGAATGGAGGACATTAGAGGCCGGGTCACATGACATTTGGGGTTGTTATGATTATGTTTTTTATATCCTCTCCGCTCACTGACAGGATAAACGTCTCCATATTCATCTCTGAATCTTACAACTTATATATATTTTCACATAAACCACTAATAGCCGGCGGGTCGCGCCCCTTCCCAAATCTGTCCTTCACTTTCTGCTTGAAGAGAAGCCTCCGTTTTC
>NW_017307783.1:372906-388518 GCF_000935625.1 Nanorana parkeri
GCTCAGGATCTTGGCCCCCCGCTCCGGGCTCTGCTGGGACCCGGGTTACCAGAATAGAGATCCTGCTCAGCGTCACACAGAAGAGCTTTCTCTTCAGCAGATTCGGCTGGACAGGAGCTCAGCAGCTGCTCCGCCGGGCCCAAGGAGAACCATCTGGATGCTGATCCGTCAGACAGTCTTGCTTTCTTTAGAAAAGAAGACTTATGACTAAGCTGCGGAGGAAGAAATCTGTGCAGAGTCAGCGGCTCTGGAACTACACTTCCCACTTTCCTGCCTACTTGGAGAATATTGCCTGAGGAACCCTTTAGAGTTGAGTTGATGTCCTACAGGTCACCATGAAGGTGAAGTCCACAGAGACCGTAATACTCTACAGTAACTTTCCCATCATGACTTGCTCGTCGTGTAGGGCCTACGAAAGCCTCACTTTTAGAATTGGATGGGTTAGGACCAGTTGTATAACAATCACCATAGCGACCCAGGCGGCCGCTATCGGGCCCAGGGGCACAGTGGGGCCCGGCCAGATGCCGTGCGGATCCTCTGCTGGTGGCTTTCACTGGCGGCTGAAGACGAGCACGCCGCTGACAGTAATCTGTGCAGCGGCGCGTTCCTCTCCACAATCTCGGCGACATCGCCGGCATCACTTGTACAGAACAAGCGGCGGCTTCCCCGATGTACATTTAGCTCTGCTTGACCAAAGCCGGGCTAAATGTAGGAAATAACTACCCGCCCGGCCCCCGGAACTGCATGTCCCAGGCGTCGGGAGATAGGAATTCCACACCCCTGCTGCCCCTCTACTCCCTGCTGCCCCTCTACTCCCTGCTGCCCATCTACTCCCTGCTGCCCCGAGGCCGGGCCTTGGTTAGCCTTGTGGCAAATCCGGCTCTGCTGATAGTTGAGACCAGGACGGGAAGTCAAGTGAAATATCCAACAACACGAACAGCAATGAAGATCTGGCAGAAGGTTCTAAGCCTTCCCCACTTTATTCTAAACCAGGGGTGTCAAACTCAATTTAATCATGGGCCGCATCAACATTATGGTTGCCCTCAAAGGGCCTGTAAGACGATATAAATGTCTCTAATCTTTTTCATAATTGCCTCCGCATTCCATTATCACGGGTTTTAGTAATAACCTAATACCGAGATCTGAAAGTAGAAGTCTAGGAATTGGCCCGGTGGGCCGGATTCGACCCCTGGGCCTTGAGTTTGACACGTGTGTTCTAAACCCAATGAAATGTTTGGCCTGGAAGTCCACCTTAAAGCAAGCCCTGATCTTTGACAAAAACAACCTGTAAGAGTCGAGTGCCACCTGCACATGCGCCAACGGCACGTAGCCTCACGAACCGGAACAAATCCGCGCCAACTGCGCATGCGCAGATGGCACGATTCAGCAAGGCGGGAAAGCTCCAAGGAGGCACACAGGAAGTGACCTAGACCTCAATTATCACTTCCTCTATATAAGCCCCACCTGGACACTGCCAAATTGCTGGATTATCTTCAGTCTCTCCTCCTTCCTGTGCTGTGTGTTATCTGTTCGGACTTGTTGTGGCCCCGGAACCCTTGTGACTGCTCTTGCCTGCTTCCTGCCCTTGACTTCGGATTCGTATACTGACCATTCTTCTGCCTTGCCCTATTGTACTTTGCTGCGTGATTGGAACCGACCCCGGCTTGGAACTTGACCATTCTTCTGCTTTGCCCTTTTGTACTTCGTTGCCCGATTGGACTTGACCCCGGCTCGGAGTTGGGATTTAGGCATGCACGGTGCTCCATACCACCGGCACTCGTGCCACTCGGTGTCCGCCAGGTCTCTGTATCCATCCCCAGAGGCCTCAAGACCCGAGGTGCAAGGGAGGCCTCCTCACTACTACAGTCTCACCTCAGGTACGTGACACAACCCCCAAGGGAAAAAAATTAACATTATTTACCATAATTATTGACCAAAAGAACCCGAACTATTCAAAGGGACCTCTAAAACTTTGGTTTACTTTGTCTTTCTCACTTTCACTTGTTTTTCCACTTTATTATGCAGTTTAACCTTTTTTTTTTTTGCTAAACACTTTATACTCCTTCTGCCATGATCAGGAGAGTTGGAGGGGACCCAAGAACATGGTTTATATTTTCGAAAGATCAAAAACAAACATTTTTGGACAAGGTTTGAGTGCCAACCATAATTTAAGCAGCTGAAAGTTGACTTTAAGGACCCAACCCCTCCGGATTGTGTACAGGTGGTTTGACCTCTTTCAGACATTTTGGTATCTAAGAAGACACAAGCAATGGAGGTTCCCTCATCTTCAACAAAAAAAAACCCAACCTATAGTTGTTCCATTTTGGGGGTTCCATTAGTGCTGATTAGGAAGCACCTGACATGGACCTGTTCATAGATCTGCAGCAACATTCAAGTTGGAGATAAAGATGTTGGAAGTTCTTGCACAGCCTCACAGAGAAACACAAGCACACAGTCTGATAAGCGTGCTGCACATGGATCGGGAAACAGGAAGGAAGCCGCAGCTTTATTCTCTACCTTATACAATACAACAGAGTATATACCATAGATATAACAGAACACTGCCATCTAGTGACCGAAAATGTATACTGAGGGAGTTATTGCTATAAACACAGTAATGTGTATTCTTACAAAAGCTAAACCCAATGGTCATAAAACCCCAACACCAAGTAAAGGGTTTTGCTCACAGAAACAAGTCATAAACTCTCACAAAACACATGGAAGTATTTCAAAATACAGACTTTTCCCTAATTGTCTCAGGATAACAACAACAACAACAACAAGCTCAACCATTCCGCCATGTCTATAGTTATTCCAGCTTTGCAGCTCTGAGAACTTACCATGAACTCCATGTTGGAGGCCGGTGGGTGAACCTGCCCTCGTAGCTTGTTGTGCAGTTGTAGGATCTCCTCTTTATCCGTCTTGAGGATGGCCCTTCTGCTCCGGGAATGAGGGGTGTCGCTGTTGCTGTATTTGCTCAAAAAGTTCTCCAAAAAGGTGTTGTTGGGTAGGAATAGGCCATGGCACTGATCCACCAGGAGAACAATGGTCAGCGGCAGGAACCACGAGTGAGACAAGCTCATGTTTGGAAAAAGTTGGTGCTGGGGGAGGGGTGTCCTGAGGTGACAAACTTGGCTCGGTTCTAAAAACAGAAAAAGAAGATATTGAAATTAGCAGAGGAATGGCGGATCTAGGAAATGACAACGCAAGCTAACCGCAACATTGTGTATCAAGGAAATGACAATGCAAGCAAACCGCAACATTGTGTATCAAGGAAATGACAACATAAGCCAACCGCAACATTGTGTATCAAGGAAATGACAACGTAAGCCAACCGCAACATTGTGTATCAAGGAAATGACAACGTAAGCCAACCGCAACATTGTGTATCAAGGAAATGACAAAGCAAGCCAACCGCAACATTGTGTATCTAGGAAATGACAACGCAAGCAAACCGCAACATTGTGCATCAAGACAATGACATCGCAAGCCAACTGCAACATTGTGTATCAAGCAAATGACAACGCAAGCAAACCGCAACATTGTGTATCAAGGAAATGACAACGTAAGCCAACCGCAACATTGTGTATCAAGGAAATGACAACGCAAGCCAACCGCAACATTGTGTATCAAGGAAATGACAACGTAAGCCAACCGCAACATTGTGTATCTAGGAAATGACAACGCAAGCCAACGGCAACATTGTGCATCAAGGAAATGACAACTCAAGCAAACCGCAACATTGTGTATCAAGGAAATGACAACTCAAGCCAACCGCAACACAAGTGACATATATGCTGTGTATTTGTAAAGAAATGTGCACACTCTCCCAACCCCCAACTCGCGCTGTGATAATATTTAGGAGGGTGACAATGCTTTCAGGGGTCTGCAGTACCACAAAGTCTGAGCCACTGCCCTGCCCCCTGCTGGCTCAAATCCACTAGAAAACACAACCACGTGTTCCCTACCCTGAGCTCCCTTCCTCATGTAAGACCACCTATGTATCTTCCAAAAGTTGGCTGTCAGGGTTAAGGTTTGGGCTTAGAGGGTAGATAAGAGTTTAGGAAGGGGGTTTAGAGTTAAGGGTTCACTTTTATGTTTAGGTCCGGTGTTAGGGTTAGGTTTAGGTGTTAGGGTCTGGTTACGGTTTAGGGTTGAGTGTTTTGGTTTAAGTTATGGGTAAAGGTTAAGTCTCAGAGGGAAGTGTTAGAGGCTCATGTTGAGGCATGGTTTCCTATTAAGGTTTGGGGGGGTTATATATAGAGGGACAGGTCTCTCTTCAAGTGTTGGGCCGGATGAAATGTTAGGGGGTCGGGGGGCTTTGGGACACTTCTTGGCGGCAAAACTATCAGCCCCCGTTGTATCCTACAAGTTACGTAACATTAAACTGAAATGAGTCCGATGTATTGAACTGACGGACTTCTCAGGAGCAATAACAGCCGCCACCGGCAAGAGAGACGCTTCGTACGCCGTTCATGGAAAGTGAGGATACATCTGGGCAGAGCCTCCAACAACACACCTGAGATGCACGGCCCGCGGCGGGGCTTAGCTATCGGTGTCGGTGTACAGGAAGTCTGGGGAGAGGAGGAACGCGGTGTACGCTGGTTGGCCTGGCCTCTCGGAGGTTTATGTAACAGATCAGATGAAATGACTTTCTGTGGATCTCCAAAACCGCAGATGACGCACGGCGGGATATTCCAACCAAAAGCTTTGATACATAGACAGATGCTGGCCAAATATTTACAGAGTTACTCACCGCTGCCCTGAGAGAGGAGAGCTATGCGGCCTGGTACTAGAGGTAGAGGGATGGAGGGATGGAGGGATGGATGGATGGATGGATAGATGATAGATAGATAGATAGATAGATGAGAGAGAGAGATGATAGATAGACGATAGATAGATAGATAGATAGATAGATAGATAGATAGATAGATAGATAGATAGATAGATAGATAGATAGATATATAGATAGATAGATAGATAGATAGATAGATAGATAGATAGATAGATGATAGATAGATGAGAGAGAGAGATGATAGATAGATAGATAGATAGATAGATAGATAGATAGATAGATAGATAGATGAGAGAGAGATGATAGATAGATAGATAGATAGATAGATAGATAGATAGATAGATAGATAGATAGATAGATAGATTGATAGAAGAGAGAGAGAGATGATAGAACGAACTCTGGAAGCAAAGGACTGGTGACTAGTATTTTCCCCGACCTTCCTGCAGCTGCGTTTTTCTCATTACTGGCTGCACTGCGTCTCTGTATGGAGGTGTGTATTCCACAATCCTGCTGCACTCCTTACCGGGGTGTCCCTGTCAGCAAAACCCAAACACTCTAGCGACACGCGGACATACCGTGTTTCCCCCGAAAATAAGACGCCGTCTTATATATTTTTTTGCCCCCCAAAAAAACACACTAGGTCTTCTTTTTTAATGTGCAACAAAATGTACAACAATCTAAAGTTATCCGGTGTCACTCCGCCTGTCACCGTAACCGGCGCTATAGAGGAAGTATCTGCTAATGCGACTCTGCTCCCTCCGCCGCCGCAGCTTTGCTTTCTACAGCGCCGGCTTCCTTTGCCGTCAAGGACAGCGGTACCAGCGGTGCGGACATCAGACAGTGGACAGCGCAGTAAAGTACGGTACCTTTACATGACGCAGTGCCTTCAGGGGGACAGCAGTGGGTGAAGTCTGGTACTGGAGTGCTCCCTGTCACTGCACTGGCCAGAGGGAGTCCCCTGTCATCCCCTTAATACAGTATGTCCCTGCAGGCCGACACCATCTCTCCTGCTCTTCACATTCCCCCTCACATGCTACCACCAAACTAGGCCTTATTTTCGGGGTAGGTCTTATATTACAGGAATCTTGAAAAATAGTGCTAGGTCTTACTTTTGGGGAAACAGGGTATTTTTGGGGGAGAATGAGTCGTGGCTTAGTCATATGTAAATAGCACCTCCCATTAATATGTAAATATCACAGGTGAGACTATTTTCAGTGGGGGGCCAGTAGCCCCGATCTTAATTTTGGTTGCCCCCGTCTGCCTGACATCATGTGTGCGGGTGCCTGGTGCCATGAAACCCCGGACGCAGCAATCGTAAGCCGGACTGTCCGGGTGAATCTTGGACAGGTGGCGACCCTACCGCCAGCGCGGGTGCTCAAAGTGACCGCGGATGGCGCTGCCAATACAGAAACTTGTCACCAGCACACCATATTGAAGTGAAGAACACGTCATGATGAAGGGGGCTCTGTGTGGCCCCCGAAACGTTGTTACATGTTTTGACATGAAGCGTCAATAAACAGACGTGTTCTTCACTTCAATGTGGTGTGCTGGTGACATCTTTAACAAGTTTCTGTGTGGGGGCGGCCATCTTGGTAGAGGCAGGGCTTTGCTTCCTCATGTCAGAGCCAATGAGCAGCGCAGCAGCGACATCACCAAATCTCCTGAGACCAGCAGGCAGAGGCAGCAGTGCCTGAGATCTCACGCTGCAGATACACAGCTATGAGGCTACAGGACAGGTGAGCCGGGGCAGCTCACGTACAGGAAGTACACTGCGATTTTACCGTGACAAAGGGAGATTTGTCGCGGTATTGCTCATGCGCAGTTCCACATCTTACCTATAACATAGCAGATCTTCACTTTATGCGTTCACTTCCACTTTAATTGAGTGTTTACTTCACCCCCGCGCCTGAGATTTGTTGTGCTCGGTGATTTTATCGGATCGGATTCTCATCAGGCCGGAGTTCATCTTTAATGAACAATGTAGGAGTGAGCGATTTCTGGATTCCCTACGGAGGGATCGCACCGGTGGTCTGCAGGAAGGGGAGAGATGTCCTCTGTTGATGAGATTGGGATGCACCTCGCATGCAGCTGCTGCGTTCTCCTCCTCGCTCGGCCAGAGAGCTCGGCTTGTCGGGGTTATAAATATGTAAACAGAGATTTTCCCATCAGACTCCACCGGAAATGTTCCAGGGGGGAAAAGAGGAACATTCCGAAAGTATCAGTGGAGTTAACCCTTTGCGCTACCAGACTGGACCTGCCGCCTGCACACAAAAAAAGAGTAGAGTGCCCGACCTGTCATGTAGGCGCACGGTCCCTCCAATGAGACAAGGCCGGACCCGACCTGTCATGTAGGCGCACGGTCCCTCCAATGAGACAAGGCCGGACCCGACCTGTCATGTAGGCGCACGGTCCCTCCAATGAGACAAGGCCGGACCCGACCTGTCATGTAGGCGCACGGTCCCCTCCAATGAGACAAGGCCGGACCCGACCTGTCATGTAGGCGCACGGTCATGTCATCCCCTTAATACAGTATGTCCCTGCAGGCCGACACCATCTCTCCTGCTCTTCACATTCCCCCTCACATGCTACCACCAAACTAGGCCTTATTTTCGGGGTAGGTCTTATATTACAGGAATCTTGAAAAATAGTGCTAGGTCTTACTTTTGGGGAAACAGGGTATTTTTGGGGGAGAATGAGTCGTGGCTTAGTCATATGTAAATAGCACCTCCCATTAATATGTAAATATCACAGGTGAGACTATTTTCAGTGGGGGGCCAGTAGCCCCGATCTTAATTTTGGTTGCCCCCGTCTGCCTGACATCATGTGTGCGGGTGCCTGGTGCCATGAAACCCCGGACGCAGCAATCGTAAGCCGGACTGTCCGGGTGAATCTTGGACAGGTGGCGACCCTACCGCCAGCGCGGGTGCTCAAAGTGACCGCGGATGGCGCTGCCAATACAGAAACTTGTCACCAGCACACCATATTGAAGTGAAGAACACGTCATGATGAAGGGGGCTCTGTGTGGCCCCCGAAACGTTGTTACATGTTTTGACATGAAGCGTCAATAAACAGACGTGTTCTTCACTTCAATGTGGTGTGCTGGTGACATCTTTAACAAGTTTCTGTGTGGGGGCGGCCATCTTGGTAGAGGCAGGGCTTTGCTTCCTCATGTCAGAGCCAATGAGCAGCGCAGCAGCGACATCACCAAATCTCCTGAGACCAGCAGGCAGAGGCAGCAGTGCCTGAGATCTCACGCTGCAGATACACAGCTATGAGGCTACAGGACAGGTGAGCCGGGGCAGCTCACGTACAGGAAGTACACTGCGATTTTACCGTGACAAAGGGAGATTTGTCGCGGTATTGCTCATGCGCAGTTCCACATCTTACCTATAACATAGCAGATCTTCACTTTATGCGTTCACTTCCACTTTAATTGAGTGTTTACTTCACCCCCGCGCCTGAGATTTGTTGTGCTCGGTGATTTTATCGGATCGGATTCTCATCAGGCCGGAGTTCATCTTTAATGAACAATGTAGGAGTGAGCGATTTCTGGATTCCCTACGGAGGGATCGCACCGGTGGTCTGCAGGAAGGGGAGAGATGTCCTCTGTTGATGAGATTGGGATGCACCTCGCATGCAGCTGCTGCGTTCTCCTCCTCGCTCGGCCAGAGAGCTCGGCTTGTCGGGGTTATAAATATGTAAACAGAGATTTTCCCATCAGACTCCACCGGAAATGTTCCAGGGGGGAAAAGAGGAACATTCCGAAAGTATCAGTGGAGTTAACCCTTTGCGCTACCAGACTGGACCTGCCGCCTGCACACAAAAAAAGAGTAGAGTGCCCGACCTGTCATGTAGGCGCACGGTCCCTCCAATGAGACAAGGCCCGACCCGACCTGTCATGTAGGCGCACGGTCCCTCCAATGAGACAAGGCCGGACCCGACCTGTCATGTAGGCGCACGGTCCCTCCAATGAGACAAGGCCGGACCCGACCTGTCATGTAGGCGCACGGTCCCCTCCAATGAGACAAGGCCGGACCCGACCTGTCATGTAGGCGCACGGTCCCTCCAATGAGACAAGGCCGGACCCGACCTGTCATGTAGGCGCACGGTCCCCTCCAATGAGACAAGGCCGGACCCGACCTGTCATGTAGGCGCACGGTCCCCTCCAATGAGACAAGGCCGGACCCGACCTGTCATGTAGGCGCACGGTCCCCTCCAATGAGACAAGGCCGGACCCGACCTGTCATGTAGGCGCACGGTCCCTCCAATGAGACAAGGCCGGACCCGACCTGTCATGTAGGCGCACGGTCCCCTCCAATGAGACAAGGCCGGACCCGACCTGTCATGTAGGCGCACGGTCGCCTCCAATGAGACAAGGCCGGACCCGACCTGTCATGTAGGCGCACGGTCCCCTCCAATGAGACAAGGCCGGACTCAATGCATTCCCCTTAAACACAATGCAAATGTCAGCCCAGCGAACCAGCAAAACAAATGTCATGACACAGAGATAACTGATTACAGACAGAAGTCTCAGGCTGCATAGGAAAGTAACCCAAGGTGTCTCTGTACAGTGTGGTCCATGTATAGAACCATCCATATCCTGTCCTCTTCTATACTATCCATGTATTCCTGTATATGGGAGCAGCAGAACCGCTCCAGAAGAGAGAAAGGACACTCCATGTATGACCCATGTATGACCCCTGCCCTCTGTCTATGGTGAATTCCTTCTCTGCTCCCTCTCTGGTCACCCTCCAGTCCATGACTGGTTCCTCCTCTGCGCCCTCTCCCAGCGGGACATGATCATCGCCCGCTCCTCTCAGTAACAATCAGTCTTCTCAGTGCCTCCTCTTTCCTCTCCTGTTCTATCTTCTTCCCCTCCAGTGACACTCAGCTTTCCCTCCGTCGCCAACAATACTTAGCCCCTCTCTTCCTATTCTCTATCCAGCCCATGATTCATACTCAGCCTTCTCTATACCCTGTCCATGATCAGGTCCCACTGTCTCCTCTCTCCCTCCCATGTCCATGATCAGGTCCCACTGTCTCCTCTCTCCTTCCCATGTCCATGATCAGGTCCCACTGTCTCCTCTCTCCTTCCCATGTCCATGATCAGGTCCCGCTGTCTCCTCTCTCCTTTCCGTGTCCATGATCAGGTCCCGCTGTCACCTCTCTCCTTCCCATGTCCATGATCAGGTCCCACTGTCTCCTCTCGGTCCCACTGTCTCCTCTCTCCCTCCCATGTCAATGATCAGGTCCCGCTGTCTCCTCTCTCCTTCCCGTGTCCATGATCAGGTCCCGCTGTCTCCTCTCTCCCTCCCATGTCCATGATCTGATCCCACTGTCTCCTCTCTCCTTCCCGTGTCTATGATCAGGTCCCGCTGTCTCCTCTCTCCCTCCCATGTCTATGATCAGGTCTCACTGTCTCCTCTCTTCTTCCCGTGTCCATGATAAGGTCTCACTGTCTCCTCTCTTCTTCCCGTGTCCATGATCAAGTCACACTGTCTCCTCTCTCCTTCCCGTGTCCATGTTCAGGCCCCACTGTCTCCTCTCTCCTTCCCGTGTCCATGATCAGGTCCCACTGTCCCCTCTCTCCTTCCCATGTCCATGATCAGGTCCCACTGTCTCCTCTCTCCCTCCCATGTCCATGATCAGATCCCACTGTCTCCTCTCTCCTTCCCATGTCCATGATCAGGTCCCACTGTCTCCTCTCTCCTTCCCATGTCCATGATCAGGTCCCACTGTCTCCTCTCTCCTTCCCATGTCCATGATCAGGTCCCGCTGTCTCCTCTCTCCTTCCCATGTCCATGATCAGGTCCCGCTGTCTCCTCTCTCCTTCCCATGTCCATGATCAGGTCCCACTGTCTCCTCTCTCCTTCCCATGTCCATGATCAGGTCCCACTGTCTCCTCTCTCCTTCCCATGTCCATGATCAGGTCCCACTGTCTCCTCTCTCCTTCCCATGTCCATGATCAGGTCCCGCTGTCTCCTCTCTCCTTCCCATGTCCATGATCAGGTCCCGCTGTCTCCTCTCTCCTTCCCATGTCCATGATCAGGTCCCACTGTCTCCTCTCTCCTTCCCATGTCCATGATCAGGTCCCACTGTCTCCTCTCTCCTTCCCATGTCCATGATCAGGTCCCGCTGTCTCCTCTCTCCTTCCCATGTCCATGATCAGGTCCCGCTGTCTCCTCTCTCCTTCCCATGTCCATGATCAGGTCCCGCTGTCTCCTCTCTCCTTCCCATGTCCATGATCAGGTCCCGCTGTCTCCTCTCTCCTTCCCATGTCCATGATCAGGTCCCGCTGTCTCCTCTCTCCTTCCCATGTCCATGATCAGGTCCCGCTGTCTCCTCTCTCCTTCCCATGTCCATGATCAGGTCCCGCTGTCTCCTCTCTCCTTCCCATGTCCATGATCAGGTCCAACTGTCTCCTCTCTCCCTCCCATGTCCATGATCAGATCCCACTGTCCCCTCTCTTCTTCCCATGTCCATGATCAGGTCCCACTGTCTCCTCTCTCCTTCCCATGTCCATGATTAGGTCCCACTGTCTCCTCTCTCCCTCCCATGTCAATGATCAGGTCCTGCTGTCTCCTCTCTCCTTTCCGTGTCCATGATCAGGTCCCGCTGTCTCCTCTCTCCTTTCCGTGTCCATGATCAGGTCCCGCTGTCACCTCTCTCCTTCCCATGTCCATGATCAGGTCCCACTGTCTCCTCTCGGTCCCACTGTCTCCTCTCTCCCTCCCATGTCAATGATCAGGTCCCGCTGTCTCCTCTCTCCTTCCCGTGTCCATGATCAGGTCCCGCTGTCTCCTCTCTCCCTCCCATGTCCATGATCTGATCCCACTGTCTCCTCTCTCCTTCCCGTGTCTATGATCAGGTCCCGCTGTCTCCTCTCTCCCTCCCATGTCTATGATCAGGTCTCACTGTCTCCTCTCTTCTTCCCGTGTCCATGATAAGGTCTCACTGTCTCCTCTCTTCTTCCCGTGTCCATGATCAAGTCACACTGTCTCCTCTCTCCTTCCCGTGTCCATGTTCAGGCCCCACTGTCTCCTCTCTCCTTCCCGTGTCCATGATCAGGTCCCACTGTCCCCTCTCTCCTTCCCATGTCCATGATCAGGTCCCACTGTCTCCTCTCTCCCTCCCATGTCCATGATCAGATCCCACTGTCTCCTCTCTCCTTCCCATGTCCATGATCCGGTCCCACTATCTCCTCTCTCCTTCCCATGTCCATGATCAGGTCTCACTGTCTCCTCTCTTCTTCCCATGTCCATGATCAGGTCACACTGTCTCCTCTCTTCTTCCCATGTCCATGATCAGGTCCCACTGTCTCCTCTCTTCTTCCCATGTCCATGATCCGGTCCCACTATCTCCTCTCTCCTTCCCATGTCCATGATCAGGTCTCACTGTCTCCTCTCTTCTTCCCATGTCCATGATCCGGTCCCACTATCTCCTCTCTCCTTCCCATGTCCATGATCAGGTCCCACTGTCTCCTCTCTCCTTCCCATGTCCATGATCCGGTCCCACTGTCTCCTCTCTCCCTCCCATGTCCATGATCAGGTCCCACACAGATGGTTCTTATTTCAGGCCACAGGCATGCTGTGCGTTATGGTTGTATCCTATACGTTCTGTAGTTAATGTGTTTCTGGCGGAGGGGAGACAATGAAAGGAGACACTTTATGGAATATACTTTGTCATGTGATGAATCACACCGAGCATAACGCGCTCCAGACCCCAAATCTCTGTATCAGCGGCGGCGGCGGCTCGTTACCAGAACGCCCACCGCAGCCTGAAAGTGAACTCATGATACCCCGCAACCGTTCCCTCGCATCCACAAGATTCCCTTTTTTCAAGGGAAATCCTTAAAGGAGCACTACACTCACCCAGGACACACCCCTCCTACTGAGCGTCTCACATGTTCACCTTTCCTAGAACTTTGTTTCCATGTTTTGTAATTATATATACACGTGGGGGGGGGCGTCCATCTTTGCTCATTATATAGGCATCCTCTGCTTCCTACTTAGTAGCATCACACAAGCCGGTCATAGCCTGATAACTGCAAGCAATGCCTCTGACTTAGATTATCGGGGTCTCAGAGGTAACTCCAATCTGGCTCTTGATAAAGTCTTGATTCATATTGAAGAGTGGTGCTGGTGGGGCCTATCTGCGCCATGTTCCTTCCTCCTTGCTTCTGGTTGGCCAAGCTGATCTTGAAGTCTATGGAGCAATCTACAGCACCTGGCAGATGTCCCGCCTTAAGGGCGTTTGGACCCCGCCCGCCTGTCTGACTGCCCATCGGAAAGGCTAACTAGTATACAGTGGCGTTACAATTACCATAGCAACCCAGACGGCCGCTATGGGGCCCGGGGCACAATGGGGCCCAGCCAGGACAATCCTGATGCCCTGCGGGCCGCCTGGGTCGCTATGGCATCTCACGCTGCTGGCTGTCACTGGCGGCTGTGAAGAGGAATGTGCCGCTGTTCAGATCACTGACAGAGCCAGCAGCGGCGGTGGAGCAGGCTGGACCCGGCAGTGTAGAAGGAGGCGGGGCCCGGTGTTGGCATCAGAGGAGGAGGCGGGGCCCAGCAACGGGGTGGGCCCGGCGAAAAGGGAGGAGGCGGGGCTCATCACCGACGGTGGAGGAAGCGGACAGGTAAGGAGTGTGACCAGCCCACTTGAGGGTGACCCTGCACAGCCCATCTATGGTGGGCTCTGCAGGGTCACCCTCAGGTGGGATCTCAAGTGGGCTCCGCAAGGGGCATAACTAGAAGTCACCTGGCCCCATACAAAATGTTGCTATGGGGCCCTGTGATTTCTAGTTACGCCCCTGGTTACACATATAATGATGTTAGTGCATGCTAAGAAAATTATAAATATATATTATCTAAAACAGAAGAAAAGTGTATGTATTGACATGAATAAGTTGCCTTATGAAGAGAACATTCCATAGTCACCAGTCAGACAGAAAAACAAAATTACACAGCCATGAATGAGACAATACAAGGAATCCTTAACTCTAAGGGCCGGTGCACACCTATGCGACACCCCACCGTGGCAATCATGCTCGATTCCGGGCAGATTGCCACGCGGTCAGACGCCTGTCTGACTGCCCATCGGAAAGGCTAACTAGTATACAGTGGCGTTACAATTACCATAGCAACCCAGACGGCCGCTATGGGGCCCGGGGCACAATGGGGCCCAGCCAGGACAATCCTGATGCCCTGCGGGCCGCCTGGGTCGCTATGGCATCTCACGCTGCTGGCTGTCACTGGCGGCTGTGAAGAGGAATGTGCCGCTGTTCAGATCACTGACAGAGCCAGCAGCGGCGGTGGAGCAGGCTGGACCCGGCAGTGTAGAAGGAGGCGGGGCCCGGTGTTGGCATCAGAGGAGGAGGCGGGGCCCAGCAACGGGGTGGGCCCGGCGAAAAGGGAGGAGGCGGGGCTCATCACCGACGGTGGAGGAAGCGGACAGGTAAGGAGTGTGACCAGCCCACTTGAGGGTGACCCTGCAGAGCCCATCTATGGTGGGCTCTGCAGGGTCACCCTCAGGTGGGATCTCAAGTGGGCTCCGCAAGGGGCATAACTAGAAGTCACCTGGCCCCATACAAAATGTTGCTATGGGGGCCTGTGATTTCTAGTTACGCCCCTGCGCAAGAGTGCGACCAGCCCACCTGAGGGTGACCCTGCATAGCCCATCATAGAGAGTCTATGGTGGGCTCTGCAAGTTCACCCTCAGGTGGGATCTCAATTGGGCTCCGCAAGGGGTGTAACTAGAGATCAAAGGGGCCATATACAAAATTTTGCTATGGGGCCCTGTGATTTCTAGTTACGCCCCTGCTAGTATACCTCTCCATTGGCCCCACGTTTGCCAGTGCCGTCTGACTGACAAAAATCGACTCACTTTCCCATGGCTAGGAGCTCGTCTCGTATGTTACAGATCACAGATTGCCGGAGGGACACGATCAGACCCAGACACAATGTATATCACCGCCGGAGGGACACGATCAGACCCAGACACATTGTATATCACCGCCGGAGGGACACGATCAGACCCAGACACAATGTATATCACCGCCGGAGGGACACGATCAGATCCAGACACATTGTATATCACCGCTGGAGGGACACGATCAGATCCAGACACATTGTATATCACCGGCGGAGGGACACGATCAGACCCAGACACAATGTATATCACCACCGGAGGGACACGATCAGACCCAGACACATTGTATATCACCGCCGGAGGGACACGATCAGACCCAGACACATTGTATATCACCGCCGGAGGGACACGATCAGATCCAGACACATTGTATATCACCGCTGGAGGGACACGATCAGATCCAGACACATTGTATATCACCGGCGGAGGGACACGATCAGACCCAGACACAATGTATATCACCACCGTAGGGACACGATCAGACCCAGACACAATGTATATCACCACCGGAGGGACACGATCAGACCCAGACACATTGTATATCACCACCGGAGGGACACGATCAGACCCAGACACAATGTATATCGCCGCCGGAGGGACACGATCAGACCCAGACATGTGACCAATTACATCACTGGACACCTCACATTGTATCACAGCTCCCTGGTCCTTACATGCAGCGTCTGCATGCGTTTTTTTCAGGATTGTCACCAGGTGATCCTGCCAGTAATGCACTTCCTGTCTTAGGGTGACAACACTCACTGTACTGTGTCTATGATGGAGCAGTGTTGTCACCCTAGGGCAACACAACAGAACACCTCCCCCCTCTCCTCATCTCCATAACACCGGGGGGGGGGGGGGTTCTGTCCTTCCCTGGGCAGCGC
>NW_017307783.1:389124-390488 GCF_000935625.1 Nanorana parkeri
CTCCCCCCCCCCCCCACCCCCCAAACCCCGGGGGGGGGGGGTGTTCTGTCCTTCACTGGGCAGAGCTGATAACAATGCCGGAGATGTCAGCGCAGCGCAGGAAGTAATGAGCTCGCCGGATTTCTGGCAGGATCAGCGGGTATTATTATCACAACAAAACACTTTCAATGGGATATTCCACAGACCAAAGAAAAGGAGCCAATCAGAGAAGTTCATTGTCGGGGTTCACAGACATTATAAGACCGTGTCAGTAAATGTGTATATCTCAGTATAGGACGGTGCTATGTGTCAGTAAATGTGTATATCTCAGTATAGGAAGGTGATGTGTCAGTAAATTTGTATATCTCAGTATAGGAAGGTGCTATGTGTCAGTAAATGTGTATATCTCAGTATAGGAAGGTGATATGTGTCAGTAAATGTGTATATCTCAGTATAGGAAGGTGCTATGTGTCAGTAAATGTGTATATCTCAGTATAGGAAGGTGATATGTGTCAGTAAATGTGTATATCTCAGTATAGGAAGGTGATATGTCAGTAAATGTGTATATCTCAGTATAGGAAGGTGATGTGTCAGTAAATGTGTATATCTCAGTATAGGAAGGTGCTATGTGTCAGTAAATGTGTATATCTCAGTATAGGAAGGTGATATGTGTCAGTAAATGTGTATATCTCAGTATAGGAAGGTGATATGTGTCAGTAAATGTGTATATCTCAGTATAGGAAGGTGATATGTGTCAGTAAATGTGTATATCTCAGTATAGGAAGGTGATATGTGTCAGTAAATGTGTATATCTCAGTATAGGAAGGTGATATGTGTCAGTAAATGTGTATATCTCAGTATAGGAAGGTGATATGTGTCAGTAAATGTGTATATCTCAGTATAGGAAGGTGATATGTGTCAGTAAATGTGTATATCTCAGTATAGGAAGGTGATATGTGTCAGTAAATGTGTATATCTCAGTATAGGAAGGTGATATGTGTCAGTAAATGTGTATATCTCAGTATAGGAAGGTGATATGTGTCAGTAAATGTATATATCTCAGTATAGGAAGGTGATATGTGTCAGTAAATGTGTATATCTCAGTATAGGAAGGTGATATGTGTCAGTAAATGTGTATATCTCAGTATAGGAAGGTGATATGTGTCAGTAAATGTATATATCTCAGTATAGGAAGGTGATATGTGTCAGTAAATGTATATATCTCAGTATAGGAAGGTGATATGTGTCAGTAAATGTGTATATCTCAGTATAGGAAGGTGATGTGTCAGTAAATGTGTATATCTCAGTATAGGAAGGTGCTATGTGTCAATAAATGTATATATATCAGTATAGGAAGGTGATATGTGTCAGTAAATGTGTATATC
>NW_017307784.1:0-6448 GCF_000935625.1 Nanorana parkeri
AAGTGGGGGGGATATATTACAATGACACCTGAAAGTGGGGGACATATTACAATGTCACCTGAAAGTGGGGGGATATATTACAATGACACCTGGAAGTGGGGGGATATATTGCAATGACACCTGGAAGTGGGGGGATATATTACAATGACACCTGGAAGTGGGGGGATATATTACAATGGCACCTGGAAGTGTGGGTGGGGGACATATTGCAATGACACCTGGAAGTGGGGGGATATATTACAATGACACCTGGAAGTGGGGGGATATATTGCAATGACACCTGGAAGTGGGGGGATATATTACAATGACACCTGGAAGTGGGGGGTATATTACAATGACACCTGAAAGTGGGGGATATATTACAATGTCACCTGAAAGTGGGGGGGATATATTACAATGACACCTGGAAGTGGGGGGATATATTGCAATGACACCTGGAAGTGGGGGGATATATTACACTGACACCTGGAAGTGGGGGGATATGTTAGGCAGTAAGTGAACATTTTGTCCCTGAACTTGATGTGCTGGCTGCAGAAAAAAAGTGTAAGGATTTGAGTGACTTTGACGAGGGCCAAATTGTGATGTCTTGATGGCTGGGTCAGAGCAACTCCAAAACCGCAGCTCTCGTGGGATGTTCCCGGTCTGCAGTGGCCAGGACCTATCAAAAGTGGTCCAAGGAAGTCAAACTGGTGAACTAGTGACAGGGTCATGGGCAGCCAAGGTTCATTGATTCACGGGGAGAGTGTAGGCATGCTCGTGTAGTCCAATCCAATAGAAGAGCTACTGTAGATTAAATTGCTGAAAAAGTTATTGCTGGTTCTGAAAGGTGTCCAAAGACAAAATACATTGTTAAGGCAGGTACCATCTGCTTAAACATTGTTGCTGACCAAGTACCCCCCTTCATGGAAACGGTATTCCCTGATGGCTGTGGTCACTTTCAACAGAATAATGAGCCCTGTCACAGTGCAAAAATGGTTGAAGAATGGTTTGAGGAAGATAATAATGAGTTTGAGGTGTTAACTTGGCCTCCAAATTCTCCAGATCTCAATCCAATCGAGGATCTGTGAGATGTGCTGGAAAAACAAGTCCGATCCATGGAGGCCGATCACCTCACAATTTACAGGATTTAAAGGATCTGCTTATAGTTCGGTGCCAGATACCACAGCATACCTTCAGTGGAGTCCCTCGACAGATCAGGGCTGTTTTGGCGGCAAATGGGGGACCGTCTCAGAGGGGTCCCGAGGCCGGGTGTCACCCACAGCGGATACTGGGAGACACCCCGCCGTGACGTCATCACAAATGCACATGACATCTTCACACGAGTGCGCGACAACGTCATCACGCAATTGCCGCCATGTTGGTGATATACCTGCCAGCGTCCATCTTGGTGATAGATCCCAGCAGAGAGAGTAGGGGACGTTCACCCGGAGGGATAAGGTATGCCACCGGGTCCCCTCATCTCTCCTGCAACTGTCGAGCTCTCAGTCCTTGACCGAATGTCTGACTTTTTAGAGGGGGTGACACCAAAATGACTGTGTGACACCACTGGACCTACTCAATATTAGGCAGGTGGTCATAATGTTATGGCTAATCGGTGTATAACCCTAAGGTAATATAACATGAATTGAACACCAGGGAACCTACTTTGAATTGTTGCAGCATTGAAGCTTGCCCTCACTGGCCCATCTCATGAGATGTTTCAAAAACCATGAGAGTATCTCAGCAACAGCAATGCTGGATTATTGTTCTAGTGTGAGAGGTAGCATCGTGAGCTGCGGCTAGCGCTCTGATGCCGTCCAGGGAGCCGCTCTGGGTGCATAGTGGCATTAGTGATGTGCGAACAGCATCCACCCAACACGTTATAAATCAGCTCCATAAAATGTATATAAGGCTACATGTCAACATTAACCATATGCAGTTGGTTTCTTTACCATGATTTTGTAATGCCATGACCCTGACTCCAAATTTATACCTGAGCTTGTATTTTACCTTTTGTTAACTTGTTTAATTTTTAATAAAGAATAATTGTTGAAATGTATATAAGGAGCTGTATTACCTGCCAGTGGATTTGTATGCCTGTCTATCCAGCACTGAGATTCGGTAAAGCTGTTGTTGCTTACTCATTGATGTGTGCATCTTCTCAGCGATATCATGCAGAGGAACTAGAGCCAAAGGTGATCACTTAGAATGACTTTCAATTTGGCATTGAGTTTGTGTGGGAGAGCATTTCCCAAGCAGGGCTGGATGTATACTTCCTGTTCCCTTAGGGCTTAGGCCAACTGTTTGTGAGTCCTCCTTTCTACCCCAGTCCACCAGCTAGTCAGTTTAGAATAAGCAAGCTCAGGGGACACCTAACATGCCAGGCCTGGGGAGGAAAGGCTGAAGGAGACAGGTTGTGCACTTGTGCTCTTGCATGTCAGTACATCTAGACCAGAGCTGTAGCTAGCTCCTTTTGCACCCGAGGCAAGAACAGAAAATTGTGCCACCCCAACAGACCTGTGTGGTATGTGATGTCATGTGCCAGGATGTCCAGGATGGCGTAGCGCATGCGCAGAATGCGCTGGTGGCCAAGTCCAAAATAGCATAAAGTTTGTTTTGTTTGACGAAACTAACGAAAACATTTTTAGTTTCCGTTCATTTCATCCGGAACAAATTTTTACTTTTTCCACATGTCTAGTAATGTGCTTGTTTGTGTGTGTGTGTGTGTGTGTGTGTGTGTGTGTGTGTGTGTGTGTGTGTGTGTGTGTTTGGGGGGGGGTCTTTTTTGGGGTTTTTAAAATGTATTTTTTAACCTTATTTTTTTCACTGTTGGGGGGCTTTGTGAAATATTAGGGGTCTAAACAGACCCCTGACATTTCCCTTTTGAAATAGAAAAAGAGATTGAGGACACAGAGTCCTCTGCCCATACAGGTGGTGGAGAGCAGCGGGGATCCGAGAAGAATCTTGCAAAGCCTAATGGGATTCATATCTCCACCACAGCTGGAGGGCCGCAGTTTGGACATCCCTGATCTAGACCATACAAGGTGCCACTTCTGTCCATCAACCACTCAAATCTTTTGCTAAGGAAGGAACATCAGCACTAAACTGTCCTTGTCTGGAAAACTGTTGTCAGGGTCTGATCAATTCCAGTTCCAACTGCACCATGAGAATGGTTCGCTCAGGGTTCGGCATAGCCACTGATGTCTCTACTCTAGAAGCCTGCAGGATACTAGATGACTTATTGCCATGGCATAGCAGCAGTTAGCAGAGCCAAAGGTGGTTTGAACAGAGTTTTATGGCTACATACTGTAGATACAGTATATCGTAAGGGTTTAACATCTAACAGTCCACTCACAAAGTGAAGATTTTAGGGCTGTCTGCCCATTTCTATCAGTTGCAGAAAACAAAACAAAGCCAAACCTTTCCAACAATGACAGGGCTAGTATACCCACATAGCAACCAAAGCATCTATCAGGTGAATGTCCAGGAGGACCAGTTACAACATTCATGCTCTTGCTTAAACCACAGATTAGCACAATTGGTCAAAGCTGTGCACCTGCCAATCATTTTACATGGAATGATGCATTTGTAGGCAGTTGGCATCTAATGGGGTGGGCCATGCCATTACAGACAATACAAATGGGGCAGCTTACTAGTGACTATTGCAATCCTTTTTTTTTTTATAAATTCTTTTTTATTAAAGATTTTCATACAAAACATAGCATAAACCCTCACATCCGTGAGGGTATACAGTGCAGTACATTAAGTAACAACAACATAACATTATATCTAAACAATATACCCCAGTATCTGCAATAGGAACCGTCCTACTGCGAGATGTCCCCCCCCCCCCCCCCATCCCCTAGCAAGTGTGTGTCTCCCCACCTCCCACCGCCCCCCACTGCGTGTGGCCGCCCCCCTTACAGGAGAATAACAACTACCATGGTGCCAAGCTTGGATGCAGGATGTCTACAGGAGAAGGTTAGTGCAGAGACGGAGCTCCGGTGGACACGTCCGCACTGCTTCACATCCCGGCCACGCCCCCGACTATTGCAATCCTTAACAATATCAGTCAAAGGGATGGGAAGGCCAAAGCTGCTACCTTTCCTGAGGGCCTGTTCTGCCTTATTTGGTCTGTGGCCGCCAGGGTGGGTCCAGTGAAGCAAACAAATGGATGAGCAATTTGGCTGTTCAATATACCTAGATCCATCCAGATGAAATCATTGACCCTCCTCACTTTACCTGGGCAAACTCTTGAGCCTAAAATAACCAGGATCCTGACAATGGCTCAGCAACTGAACAAATCAGCACGCTCTAGGCAGAAGATGTCCCATCTCCGACCAACCACCATCTGGTGGCTGTTTGATTCTGAGAGGCGATGTATTTCTTTTATGCACAATTCTTTTAATTATTTGCAACAGAACCTCTACTTAGGAATAGCATAAACATGTTTGCATCTAATTAGTAAATTTACATACAGTTATATATCAGTCCTACAATAAGGTAAGTTTTGAAGGGAAAAAGGACAGAGGATTTTGGATACATTTGAAGGTTGGTTGAAACCTCAGGGAAAACACAGTACCATTGTTCAATGAGACGAAGGAGGAAAGTCTATCATTGCCAATTCATAATAAGAAAGAGTGTTAAAAGCTGAAACAAATCTTCACATTCTCAATGTAGAGGACCAGGGTGGAGTCCTAATCTGATTTTTTATTTTACCCTCTAGTTTTCCAGATTGTTTGGATTACGGGAGATATTAGCCAACACCTTAAAACTCATATTTATTTAATCAAAATCAGCAGGTCACTATTTGGAAACTATAGCCACGGTTTGTTAAAGCCGGAATCTAGTAAAATAGCAAAATACACAGTTGAGATATATATACTGTATATAATTTAACTGTCTGTTGTTCTAATAGTGGCAGCATTATGCATGAAACAAGCGTCGAATTTGGATATTTTTTATATTGCAGATCCTTAGGCTGCCATCCATCTCAGGAATGAGCGCTATGGGACTTGACTACTCACTGTTAGATACCTCCATGACCCCAGAGGGCTAACCTTTTCTGTATCTCTTCCACAATGGCTGTTGTCTGAGCTTCAGGTACCCCATACGGTCTTAAGTTTACTAGGACATGTGGCATGTCCTTGAAAATTGTTAGTTTGCCCAGTTTATTCTGAAAACATCT
This sequence comes from Nanorana parkeri, assembly GCF_000935625.1. Taxonomy (NCBI): domain Eukaryota; kingdom Metazoa; phylum Chordata; class Amphibia; order Anura; family Dicroglossidae; genus Nanorana; species Nanorana parkeri. The sequence goes on from NW_017307784.1 coordinate 5,168, forward strand.
ATCAATTTTTTTTTTGCAAGAACTCCCTCACCTCCTGAATCTCTGTAGTAGACAGGGTCTCTGATACCCTAGCCTCTGCTATACCCAGGCCGGATTTACTCTCTCTGCTGCCCCAAGGCCAGGTTCCTCAACCCCCCCACCCCCCCCATGAAAAATGTCAGACCTGCAGGGTGCATACAAGTGACCTTGGCGACATCGCCGGGAGCACTTATACAAAACAAACGAAGGCTTCCCCGCTGTTCATTTACCTATGCTTGCCCAATGTAGACAACTGCAAGTGCTTGCCATCGGGAGATTGGAATTCCACACCCCTGCTGTCCCTCTACTCCCTGCTGCCCCGAGGCCGGGCCTTGGTTGGCCTTGTGGGAAATCCGGCCCTGGCTATACCTTTCGGTGGTGATACTTTAGGGTTGGTTTCTGCTGAAAGATACTCCTGACCCGTTCACGGTTTAATTAGGTTAAGTAGTACATTTGGAGGGCCTCTCTCTTTCCAGGCTGGTATACCTCCTAGTTGACATCACTGATTTTCTCGTTGATCTCAGAGCAGCCCTTCTAGTTTGCCAAAAATTTACTCTTTTAAAGTAGCCACCAAACCAAGGGTTAAAGGTTCTGATTTTAGCAGACCGATTATAAACTCTGGCCTATGCCTCTTGGGCTGGCTGCATATGTTCATGAACTATGGGCATGACTGCCGCTATCTTATCCTGCATCTGAGCAATGTGTTCAATTACACATTTCTGAAGGCGTGGTTCCTTTTTCCCGAACTAACTCTAGGAGTCCCCGTGGACATCTATTGTACAAAAGTAAAACATTCTACCAGACTATCAGTTTGGGGTTGGTTAACTGATGTGCACAAGTGAGTTCTTTTTTAACAACCTACACACCTCTTTGGTTACCTTTGACATGAAAGGGGTTCATTGATCTGTCACAATTCCCAGTACGAGAAAACCTGTGGAACAGTTATTTTGCTATAACTTTAAAGGATTTGTTTTTGAGAGGGATTGCTTCTGGATGCCAGGTGACATAGTCAAAGACTATGGGGTCTATTCACGAAGCTGCCGAAGGATCTAGCCGTAGCTTCGGCCGATCCTTCGGCTAGCTTCGATTACGGGAGTCCATCGGTCAATTCGAACCGAGAGCCTGCTGTACGGGCTATTCACCCGTAATAGCCCGTACAGCTCCCGATCATGGCCGAGCGGCTCAGCCGAGCCGAACGCATATGCATCGGCTCGGCTGAGCCGTGCTGAAAGCCGAAGCTGGCCGAGCGGCCGGCCATTGGCC
>NW_017307784.1:7443-7900 GCF_000935625.1 Nanorana parkeri
AGCATGTTCGGCCGACCCGAAGCCACACGAAGCAAGCCGATGTACGGCTGATTTCAGCCGATGTACAGCTGAAATTAGCCGTACCAGCCTGAAGTGAATAGCCGAACAGTGTTCGGCTCACTTCACTTCAGATCGGTCATTCACTTGGCTGCCCTCGGCAGCTTCGTGAATAGACCCCTATGAAAGCAAGTGCTCAAAAATGACAATTTAGAAAACATACGGACTTTAGAGGTACCATAAGGATCAAGCTACAATAATGTTTTAAAATTATTTTATTGAATGCAAATATAAAACATATATTTTGCACATATTGTATAGTCCTATGCAGTGGCGTAACAATCGCCATAGCGACCCAGGCGGCCGCAATGGGGCCCGGGGCACAGGGGGGCCCGGCCAGATACCGAGCGGGCCGCCTGGGGCGCAATGGCATCCTTTGCTGGTGGCTTTCAATGGCGGG
>NW_017307784.1:8022-8507 GCF_000935625.1 Nanorana parkeri
GCCGGGTGGCGAGTCATTACACGCCGCCTACCTTCCTGAATGGGACTTCCGGTATCGGCAGTGGCTTAACAATCGCCATAGCGACCCAGGCGGCCGCTATGGGGCCCGGGGCACAGGGGAGCCCTGCCAGATGCCGAGCGGGCCGCCTGGGTCGCTATGGCATCCTTTGCTGGTGGCTTTCACTGGCGGCTCTGAAGAGGAACACGCCGCTGTTCAGATCACTGACAGTAATCTGTGCAGCAGCGCATTCCTCTCCACAGCCGCTGCTGAGTTAATGAGAGCCAGCAGCGGCAGTGGAGGAGGCCGGACCCGGCAGTGGAGGAGGAGACGGGGCCCGTGGTCGACAGCAGGGGAGGAGGTGACGGAGAAGGAGGTGGGCCCCAGCGACGGAGGAGGAGGCGGGGCCCATCAGGGAGCGTGGAGGAAGAGGAGGCGGACAGGTTAGGAGTGCGACCAGCCCACCGGAGGGTGACCCTGCAGAGCCC
>NW_017307784.1:12371-15627 GCF_000935625.1 Nanorana parkeri
GACAGCAGGGGAGGAGGTGACGGAGAAGGAGGTGGGCCCCAGCGACGGAGGAGGAGGCGGGGCCCATCAGGGAGCGTGGAGGAAGAGGAGGCGGACAGGTTAGGAGTGCGACCAGCCCACCGGAGGGTGACCCTGCAGAGCCCCCCTTTTAGAGAGTCTATGGTGGGCTCTGCAGGGTCACCCTCCGGTGGGCTGTGTGGGATTTCAAGTGGGCTCTGCAAGGGGTATAACTAGAAATCCCAGGGCCCCATACAAAATTTTGCTATGGGGCCCTGTGATTTCTAGTTACGCCCCTGGTCCTATGCAAGGTATCTTTCATATAATTTGATCATATTTACAACAGTTGATGGGAAGATATAATAGTCTCTATGCGTTTCATGGTGGCCCACTTCTTCAGGAGTGGGATACAAAAATTGTCTATTACCAGTTGAAATAAAACACCTGATGTTCACCGCTTTAGATCATGGTCCCGGACGGAGAGGGGTACAAAAGGGAACCCACCAAGAATATTTTATAGAAAGTTCTCTCTTGATAGGAGTAATAATCCTGCTCACTATATATCCTCATAAAGCTTCCAGAAGGATAGCCTTGCATCCATAGAGCCAGAGGGGAGCCGAGGAGGAGCCCTTAATCATTTAGTAGTCATAGGTATCCTAACCATGGTGAAGGAAACTCTGCTACATCCCATAAATCGATATCTAGATTCCAATTTCTTTGACCAAAGTGTAACACACCTATTCTCTCTTGGAAAAACGTGTCTGTCCTACAACATGTACTCTTCCGGTGGACATGTTGTAGGATGGACACGTTTTTCCAAGGAGAGAATAGGTGTGTTTCCTGGTGGGTTCCCCTGTGTACCCCTCTCCATCCACGCCCATGATCAAAAGCGGTGAACATCAGGTGTTTTATTTCAACTGGTAATAGACAATTATTGTAGTCCACTCCCACAGAAGTGGGCCACCATAAAACGCGTAGAGACTAATATTATCTTCCCATTAACTGTTGTACATATGATCAAATTATATGAAAGATACCTTGCATAGGACTATACAATATGTACAATATATGTGAATAAGCCTGATGGGAAGATATGGCTATTAAATTATGTTCAAACAAACTTTTTCCCCCCTTCTTTTCCCTCTTTTAATGTGTTTTATATTTGCATTCAATAAAAGAAGTTTGATACATTATTAGCCATCGTAGCTTGATCATTGTGCTACCTCAAAAGTCCGTATGTTTTCTCATTTTTGAGCACTTCGTTTTTTTTGGTTTCATAATAAAAGAGTTGGATGTGGTACCTTGATGTATGCACACCCTTGTATTACTATACAAATATAGTCAAAGACTAGTAATATGTAATTGTGCCTCCTGGCGGACATTGGCAGTGGCCCGGACCAGATCCATAGCAACCACCTCAAGGGGGATCTCAATTATAGACAAGGGTACTAGTGGACTTTGAAATGTGTCTGGGTGCATTCATTTGACACTCAGTGCATTATTTATAATACTCCTCAACTGCTCTGTAAATACTTTTGTTTTTTCTTCTGCTAAATGACCACCAAACTCATGAGAATGGGCCAGATCCAACAACATCCTTATGTGACCCTGCAGGAACTACCAGCTGCTTCACAACTTGCTCCTTCTTTATATGATACAGAAGGGGGAATTTAATAAAACTGGAGCAGACAGAATCTGGAGCAGTTGCTCATAGTAACAATGCAGCTTATCTCTTCAGTTTGTTGAGTTAACACACATTTTTTGCACAATTTTGCAAGTGGCTCCTCCTCCTAATAACTAGCTTTCCATTGGCTAAAACACGAATGCTCAATCCTGAAAATGCCTGAAAACTGTGCAAAAATTGGAATTCCATCTACGCATTATTTTTCATACTTAGCTTGGCCCAATGTAAGTGTACTGTATATATGCCATACCTGGACGGCCCAGGAGGATCCTGGAGAGCACTATGGTAGCTGGAGCTACTACAATGCTGGCCTGGATCTTCCAGGTCCTGCACTGTTTGTGTTGAGCGGGTTGCTCGCTCAGCACAGTGGCCATTCAGAGTTCGCCTAGTATTTTATCAATAAACACAAGGGTCTCTCTGATTAGACGGGGGGTGGTGATGTCACGATCCACTCCTCTTCCAATTAAAGAGCGCCTTGTATATATTGATTAAAAAAAACTAGGAGTCTCTGAATGGCTGCTGTGCCGAGCAAGTGCAAGTGCAAAGGGGAACCCACTCAGCACAGCGCCATACAGGACAGATTCACAAGGGTCACGGCCAGCACTCTAGTGGTTACAGCTACCACAGTGCTTTCCAGGACCCTCGTGGACCAACCAGGTTTGGAATATACATACAGACATTGAGCCAAGCTGGACGTTCTCTGAATGGCCGCTGTGCCGAGCAAGCGACTTTCTGTGTTTTCAGGGCAGGGGGAAAGCCACTCAGCACAGCGCCATACAGGATAGATTCATAAGGGTCGCGGCCAGCACTGTAGTAGCTTCAGCTACCACAGTGCTTCCCAGGACCCTCGTGGACCAACCAGGTATGGCAAATACCTTGGGCCAAGCCAGACTAATGCAAGTATGCAAAATGATTCATTCCTGGAGTTCAGCTTTAAGTGTGAATGGTGATTTGTCCAGCTTGCTATAACTCCTTCACAAAAGCATTTGGGGGTGGGAAGTGAACCAGCCATGTATAATAATTCCTGTCTGTGATAAAAGTTGTCCATTAAAGTATATCTCAAGCTAAAACTTTTTTTTTTCTTTTCATTTTGGACAAGATAGAGGAGGGTTAAGGACATTTTTTCTTTGCCATCTGTGTTTCTTTAGAGAGATTTTCCTTCACTTCCTGTCCAGTAGACTCAACAGAAAGTGAGAGGATATCTTTCCAATGTAAGCATAATACGTTTTTAGACTGTTGTCACTGGATTGGATGATTTCCCCTCTATTCCTGTTTTGTTCTCACTTCTGGTCCTGTAGACTAAACAGGAAGTCAAAGGATATGTAAGAAATCAGTGGCGGAACTATCAGGCGGCTGCTATGGGGTACAGGGGAGCCCAGCCATGGCGGGGAACAAAGGGCTCCCCCTTTCAAATCTGTTCAGATCCCTTACAACCTGTCAGTGATCTGTGCAGTTGCGAGGTCCTCCTCACAGACACTGCTGAGTCAGTGACAGACAGCAGCTGTGGCAGAGGAGGCGGGGCCCGTCGTCGTCAGTGGATGAGGAGGCGGAGCCCGGCTGCGGTGGAGGAGGCCC
>NW_017307784.1:17049-58529 GCF_000935625.1 Nanorana parkeri
GACTGTGGAGGTGGCGGGGCCCAGCGGTGAGGAGACTGAAAGCGGATCGGGGCTGACAGGTAAGAGGTGTGCAGGCAATCTGAGACCCTGCAGAGCCCACCATAGAGAGTCTATGGTGGGCTCTGCAGGGTCACTCTCAGGTGGGCTGTGTGGGATCTCAGGTGGGCTCTGCATGGGGCGTAAGTAGAAATCACAGGGCCCCATACAAAATTTTGCTATGGGGCCCTGTGAATTCTAGTTACGCCCCTGTAAGCAATATACCCCGAAACGGTGATGTGATACTGAGCATGTGTCAATAAAGGCGTATTGATCAGCATACTGGAGTGCCAGTGACCCCTTCCTTTCTTACATAGAACATATTCACATCAGTCCCCACCCTCAAGGAGCTTACAATCTAAGGTCCCTCTCTCACATACGAGGGCCAGCTTAGACAGGGGCCAATTAACCTGCGAGGAAACCGGTACACCCGGGGGAAACCCACACAAGCACAGGGAGAACAAGCAAACTCCTTACAGATAGTACAGATAGTGACTTGGCTGGGATTTGAACTGGGTTCCCCCCAGTGCTTTTTAGACAGTTGTCATTGGATCAAGTGTCCCCATTGGAAGATTTCCCTTCCCTTCCTGTTCTGGTGACAACTCAAAATTTAGGAATGTAGTACATCACCAGTAGGGATGAGCCGAACACCCCCGTGTTCGGTTCGTATTCGAACATTCGAACCGCCGAAATGTTCGAGTACGAACTCAAACTCAATGCAAGTGTATGGGGGTCGAATATTCGACCCCCATACAGCTGCCGGTACATGTGGCTGCAGCAGCATGTGTCCCTTCAAATACCCGCTGTTCCCCCCGTGTGTGTTGGTGGAGGCAGCGGGGACACAGACCCCGCACCTCTGCTGCTGTCTTCCCCTGGTCCGTCGGCTTCTCTGTTCCCCCGTCCGGCCGCGGCACCTCTGCCCCGCCCCCTGCCTCTTCTTCATTGCAGGCTGGGAGCCATACCCAGCCTGCTATTGGATATTGTAAAATGCAATAGCCAATAGCAAGCTGGCTATTGCACCCGCCCACTGCCTGCTGTCAATCAGCATGGGGGGACCTGATAGAGAACTTTCTCCTTCAGGCCCCTCCTCCACTGAGCCCTGATTGTGCAAAGTCTTGCACCTGACCTGTGGTCAGGAGCAAGACTTTAACAAATCAGAGCTTCAGAGGGCATTTTGTATTACGGAATGTCTGCGGTCGAACAAACCGCGAACATCCATTAAAGTTTGGCGTTCGGCGAGCGCTCGAACTGCCGATGTTCGATTCCAACTCATGTTCGAATCGAACACTCGGCCCATCTCTAATCACCAGCACTTGAAAGATATTGTTTAAAATCTTTGTGTTCATTTATGGATATATAACGTCACATATATCGAATAGGCAACGTTTCGGGGGCCACGCAGGGTCCCTTCATCAGGGCGACATAGTGACTCAGATGTGAATGGGGGCTCAGGTATACTTTGCAGCCATTTCAAGCACTTCTCTCCTGAAGGACGCTTTCCCTCCTACTACCCATTGAAAATAAAAATAAATATCTTCCATTTTTTTTTTTTTTTAACATGTAACAACGGAAACGCAGATTTTGTTGATTTGAAGGTCTTTTTATTTTTTATAATCCCGTACTACATTTAGCAACACTTGGCAGAAACGGGCTCTCAGCGCAAAGTGTTTCCTCCCGAGCTCGGACCCACCTCACCGAAAGGGGCGTCTGTAGGTGGTCAGAACTGTTCGGGGGGATCTAAAAATGCCTCCTAAGATCAGAGCCGATGAAACACTCGCCCTGTGCCAAACCTTCCTCAAACCCGCCGGAATCCAAAACAAATTCACACCTCCTGCTTTCTCTGCCATTAATCAATCAGCCCCAGAAAACGGTCATCTGCGGCGGGCCGGAGTCAGAGACGCCATTGTGCCCCCTCCCCGGAGTTTAGTAGCGGCCTCCAATCTTTGATATGTATTTTTGGCTAATTAATGTTCTGGCGGCTTTAACTCTTTCACTGCCCTCATGTTGTGTCCAGGCAGATCGGACGCACGTGACACAAAGTATAAATCGTTGTCACTGTCGGAAAACAAGATCCGACTTTGTTACTGTCAAATATTATTTGTTTTGTAATTTATTATTTATATGTACAAAGTTTCCATCTCAGCGCGTAGACAACTTTCATTTTCTGTGACTGCCAAACAACAAAATACAAAATAAAGAAAATGTCCCTTTCTTGCAACCATGGCAACAAGATGCAGCTTGTAGACAGGGGTTCCCAGACTCTTCATCCCCCTGCTCCTGTGATCAGATCACTGCGTCTCTCAAGCTTGAGTTTGATCTGCTTATATTTTGCTCTCTCTAGGTCCTCCTCTCCTTCCCTCATCAGCCTGCTGATGACATTTTTAAATAAAATCTTTTTGTTTTTAATGACATGCCTTATTTTAGACACAGTGATGCCATGGCTGGGTCCCTGTGCTTCTTTATGCAATGCAGGCAAATTATGGCTGGTGGGAGGGGCGGGTGAGGTGCTGTACATAGCTTCCCGAAAACATCACAGCACCCGGCCTCAGTACATCTTTTTTTCGGCAGCATGCTGCTTTCGGGCCTCTGGCTCCCAATCGGTTAAACATATTTTCAGTATAAAATAAACATCCAGACAGATATAGATGGTGACATATTGGATGAGCCGAATTTAATACTCAAAAAATGAACATATTTTTTTTTTCTCCCCCCGGTTGGGAATTTTAATGCGGTGCCGGATTTCATAGCCATGCTCCGCTCCATTATACGCAAAGTATTGTTTCTGTGGAGTTTCGGGACTCACAAGTTAGATTGGTACTCGGAGGACATATAAAGCTGTTACATGAATTAGCATTTTTTTTTGGGTGGAAAATTCCATCTCCTCTTTTTTTTTTTTTTCTGTTTCAATTAAAAACACCTCCTGATCATGGGAGGTCGGGAATTCTAAAAATAAAAATGTGAACTATTTATAAAGAAGGACGGCAATAGAGCTGCGGCTGGACAAATGTAACAAAATTGACAGATAAAATTGGCAGAAATATATTTATAAAGGATCAGATTAGAAAATGTTTAGTTATTTTTTTGGGGAGGATTTCTGTTTAACCCTTTCCTGTCTAAGTGCCAATTTATAATGGAGCCAGGAACTATTCCTGTTTTCAGCAATGGCCATTGAAAAATGGTGGATGATACAACTCACCGCGGCAACCTTGGCCCCCCCTGTTATGGGGATTCGATTGTCATTCAAAAAGTATCTAAAGCCAAAATGTTTTTGTTTTTAGGGCAGGTTCACATCATTCTCTGGTCCAGATCTGGTCCAGAAAATGGTGTGAACCTGCCCGCAGTTCCAGTGCATTCCAGACCAGACAAAAGGAGACACGCAGGATTTTTCTGGTCTGGAACGGACTGCGCTGGTGTGAACAGAGGCCAAAAATAGCATTGGGATACATTAGGATGCATTTTGGGTCCGAAAACAATCTGGTCTTGAGATGATCTGGATGTGGTGTGAATGGGCCCTATAGAGTACAAAAGGGTTGGAACTAGGGATGCACCGATATATCGGCCGAAAATTGCACTTTTGGCTAAATGCCGAAAGTGCAATTTTTGTGCCGATACATCGGCGCACCCCTGGTTTCTCTCCTCGCCGCTGGGCGCTGCTCTGTGTCCCAGCGGGGAGGAGAGAAAGTGTGACAGCCGGCCGAGCACTGCGGGAGGAGAGCGCTGTGAGCGGCCTGCATCTCTTCTCTCACACCGCTCAGCCGCCTATCACAGTCCGGCAGAGCAGTGTGCGCGGAGACAGGCCGCGCTGTCACAGGAGGCTGAGCTCTCCTCCCGCACCGCTCGCTCAGCCTCCTGTGACAGCGTGTCAGGAAGAAGAGCAAGGTACTAACACTGAGTGATCAGTGATCGCTGAGTGTTTGTACATAATTGATGACATAGCATGTTGACTATATCCTCAATTATGAATGAATGGGAAATGACCTACACCACTTCCTGTTCATTCCTGATTGTGGTTATAGTAAACACACTCTGTTCTCATGTTATGAATAAACAGGAACACTCAGTATAGACGATTCCTGTTCATTGATATTTGAGGCTGCAGAAAAAGAGATTGAGGACTTTGTGTTTAGACCCCTAATATTTCCCCGAGGCCCCTAAAAGTAAAGTAAAAAATGCAAATGTTTAATAAAAAATGAATTAATAAATACAGATAAATATAAAAAAAATTAATAAGTTTATAAAAAATAAATAAAAATAAAACATTTAAAAATTTAAATTTAAAAACATTTTCGGTTTCGGCCTGACAATTTTTTTATTTCGGTTTCGTTTAGGTTTTGGAATTTCCATTTCGGTGCACCTCTAGTTGGAACACCTTTCAGGTTTTTATTGCAGTCTCCATGCCATTGGGAGGATTTCCCAATAATTCCTGTCCCAGATGCATAATCGGAGCCAATGAATGTTTTGATGGGCCCTCCAGGCTATTTTTTTATGTAGCATTTGGCAGTGTCAACTCTGACAACACTGATCACTGATGTTTAGGTCGGTGGTACGTGTCAATGTAACATCCACATGAATGGCAGGACCCAAGGTCTCCCAGCAGAACATTGCCCAAAGCATTACACTGCCTTCTCCGGCTTGCCTTCTTCCCATAGTGCATCCCGGTGCCATCTCTTCCCCAGGTAAGTGACCAACACACACACACCCGGCCACCCACATGTGAAAGAAAATTTGATTCATCAGACCAGGCCACCTTCTTCCATTGCTTTGTGGTCCATTTCTGATGCTCACGTTGCACATTGTAGGCGCTCTTGGTGGTGGACACGGGGCAACCTGACCGGTCTGACCGGTCTGCAGCTATGCAGCCCCATACACAACAAACTGCGATGCTCTGTGTGTTCAGACACCTTTCTATCAGAACCAGCATTCAGTTTTACATCAATTTGAGTTACAGTAGCTCTTCTATTGGATTGGACTACACGGGCCAGACTTTGCTCCCCATCAGTGAGCTTTGGCTGTCCATGTCCCTGTCACTGGTTCACCGGTTTTCCTTCCTTGAACCAATTTTGGTAGGTTCTGACCATTGCTGAACGGGAACATCCCACAAGAGCTGCAGTTTTGGAGTTGCTCTGACCCAGTCGTCTATGCATCGCAATTTGGCTCCTGTCAAAGTCCATCAACTTGTCCATTTTTTCTGCTTCCAACACATCAACTTCAGGGGCATTTCCATCTCTATCTTCCACAATCCTGTACTCGCTGCTTGAGCAACCTATCAATAAGCCTGGGTACTGCTATATGGGGGGATGAATGCCTAGTTCTATGTCAATACTGACCTTCAAAAAGTCAGTATTTGCATTTGATTCTACAGGGTTCCATTGTCAGACTACAGAGGAGTTCAGGACCACTTCTTTTGAGGCAACAACGTTTTTCCACTGTATGGAGTGTGGGTGGTATCTATACCAATGTTCCCAACAGGAACACAGACATCGAAAGATGTATTTTTAGTAATATGTGGAAGTATTAGAACCTCTGTCTGTCTGTGTCCCCACTTCCCATCACTTCCTTTCCAGGTTCCTCGTTGTCATTTTGGCCGTTTTCAGAAACATAAAATACAGATTTATTATTGTCCGTAATAATAACAGTCACAAAACAGTGTTGTCAGTCCCTGGTATCAGCAAGAGGTGTACTATCAGTGCCTGGTATCGGCAAGATGGGCATTATCAGTGCCTGGTATCGGCAAGATGTGTATTATCAGTGCCTAGCATCAGCAAGATGGGCATTATCAGTACCTGGTATGGGCAAGATGTGTATTATCAGTTCCTGGTATAAGCGGGATATGTACTGTCAGTCCATGGTTTCAGTCTTAAATGTGGGTGTTACCTAGGGTGGTCTTCATGCAAATGCAGCCTGCCTAGGAACGCCTACTCCTCTAGAAGGTCCAATCATTTTTCCCTCCACTAAAGATGTGTTTTTGCCGGAACCTCCTTTGAGAAAGGATTCCCCCAAATAAAAGCACAGACAGCAATATAAATCTGGGACTGAACAAGTTAAATTCAGAGTATGTGTGGCCATCTTTGGAAGTGAAGAATTATTGCCCTTCTGGTCATCCTAGCCAGCACTGAAATTAACCCTGTGTAGCCACCCTGCCCTAGGCAGGAGTGTCTATGTAAATTCTGAAGTTGTTTGCCTGTAGTCAGCCTGAGTCTGATTGATATTTTGTCTTTGTGGAGCCTCTCCTAACCTCCGGCGATTGCTTCTTCCTGCTGCTGGGCAATGTCCCCGGCAATGGTATGGGAGGCTGCATTTATCCGAGTTTTAAATATTTATATCTCCATGGCCAACCACTAGGAGGTGTATTGTCATTGGTACAGGCTGGGATAGGGTTTCATTTTTGGGAGTGACCTTGGAAAGTCAGTTTTCCCCCAGACCTCCTGCCTGGGGGAAGGATACTGTTGTCTGTCTGATCCTCCTAGGCCTGCTGCCTGAAGAGGGTGACCATGTACTTGAACAGAGGGACTAGAATTCCATGGAGGATCTTCAGCATGAATAAGAAGCCTGAGAAGTTGGATACAAGCCCGGTCCATGATTGAAGTATGGTGATTTCTCTCTAAGGAGTCCAGTACCTTACACCTAGGAGCTCTACTCACAGAATGTCGGGTCTGCTTAACGTTTCTCCATCTGTGAAGGCTTTGGGGCAGCTATGGAAATGTGTACCTTAGATCGGCTAGAAGGACCATTTCAACCAGTGACCCCTTCAGAGGGTGAGCATTAGACCTGTGTTCCTGTAGAGAATTATATTACCAGCACACCCTAAGTATCTTCATTGGAAAACACCTTTATTGAGGTCCAATATACCTGTATACCTAACACAGTCCTTCCCAGTCTGTAAACATCTCAGAGTGTCTCCTCCTGTTTGTGCGAAAAAAGTTTAAAAATGTTGTATTAGGATTATAGAGTTATTGGGGGTGATTTACTAACCTAAACACACGCACGCACTAGGTGTGTGTGATTTTTACACAGCAAAACGTATTTATCAACCAAAAAGTCTCTAAAAGCATATTTCCACTAATGCTATATATGGAAACATCATGCACATGATGCATATATAATGCTGCTTCACAGTTTAGACAAAAATGGTTAGCTCATGCATTTACATTCCTGCATTCATCAACGCAAGCAACACAATGTAGAGCTAATTTACACAACATCACCTTGCAATTCATGCAGGGCTTTGCACAACACACCTGCTGGGTGTGTACACACTACAAAGGTGTCTAGATTCCACCAATAGATCATGCTGGGAGGGAACACACTACAGAGGTGTATACTTGTTCGTGGCATGTTTATAAGGTTAGTAAATCAACCCCATTATGTCACAATATCAATTATCATGCTACTGCAACTCTCATATTTTTTGTACTTACTGCTAGACCCCCCTGCAAGTTTAGGAAGACTTAGAACAGGGGTAGGCAACCTTGGCACTCCAGCTGTTGTGGAACTACCAGGCCCATGAGGCATTGCAAGACTCTGACAGCCACGGGCATGACGCCCAGAGGTAGATGCATGATGAGATTTGGAGCTTCACCACACTTTGAGTACCAAGGTTGCCTACCTCTGGCTTACAATGTTCACTGAGGTCTTGAGATCTGAGAGGACTGGTGAGCTATTGAGGACAGAGAGTATTTAGCTCAAAATAAAAAGTGTACCCCTCTTCCCTGATCTACTCTGTTCCCTAGTAATGTGCTGACCATGCTGATAGCTCTCCTGCTACCTGTCATTCGTTCAGCATATGTTAAGATCAGTGACAGTAGGGTCGTGTGTAATTGTGTGTGTGGTGGGGGAAATTGTTGCAGCATGTGCCCTGTTGGCCCTATGCGCCTTTACTCATCCACTTTTTTGGTCCGGCTAGTTTTGAACTCTGGCTGTCTGGCCCTGTAGGGGGTGCAGGTCAGGACCACTGGTGCACAGGAAGTGAAGTATCATGATGCCATTTCTGGTTTTCTGGAATGACTTCTACAGTGATGTCAGGGGGGGCGGCCCTGCAGGTTCTGGTGGGCATTTAAGGTAGACTGGGGGAGAGAGCACATGCAGGTTCACCTTGAGGAAGGGGTAGATTAACCAAAATTGTTGGGTCTCTAGGCCTCACTTTTTTCTGGTCTTTTTTCTGCTTGACTAAGCTGCTTTTGCAATCTCATGGTGGTATGTATTAATGGATGTATCTGTTTAAATATTTACCTTTCTATGTGTTAGCTGGTCTCTGTTTCCAGATCTTTGTATTATGATTGCTGTAATATTTTGTAGCCCCTTCGCCCTAAGTAGAAGCTTTTTGGCTCTTTGCAGTTATTGTTGCTGGAGCTGTAATCAGTCTGGCTGATTTGTTGTCTGTGATCATTTGGTCATTCCTAGGTGTTCTGCTATTGTCTGCACCTTCCTATAGTGAGGTGTGACTCTGCCACTGAGTGGGGCAGCCAATGGGAGAACATTGGGGATGTTTATCCCTCATCAGCCAATTACTAGGAGTTTCATGGCCTGTGGTGCATGCTGGGGAAGTGCATAAATACTCAGGAGTTGCCATATACTCAGGGCAGCCCACCCTTGGGCCTTGCCTGGGGGTAGGGTGTACACAGTTGGAGAAGCTATCTAGGCCTGAAGTCTGGAGGAGGCCAGATGTGGACACAGGTGGGGTCTGGAACTGTCTGCGATGGAGAACCAGAAGAGCCCTTTGGCTGCTGGAGTCCTCCCCTGGGCCTTGCCTGGGAGTACGGTTTACACGGAGAAGCTATCTAGGTCTGAAGTCTACAGGTCCTATAGTGAGGTGTGACTCTGCCACTGAGTGGGGCAGCCAATGGGAGAACATTGGGGATGTTTATCCCTCATCAGCCAATTACTAGGAGTTTCATGGCCTGTGGTGCATGCTGGGGAAGTGCATAAATACTCAGGAGTTGCCATATACTCAGGGCAGCCCACCCTTGGGCCTTGCCTGGGGGTAGGGTGTACACAGTTGGAGAAGCTATCTAGGCCTGAAGTCTGGAGGAGGCCAGATGTGGACACAGGTGGGGTCTGGAACTGTCTGCGATGGAGAACCAGAAGAGCCCTTTGGCTGCTGGAGTCCTCCCCTGGGCCTTGCCTGGGAGTACGGTTTACACGGAGAAGCTATCTAGGTCTGAAGTCTACAGGAGGCCAGGTGTGGACACAGGTGGGGCCTGGAACTGTCTGGGATGGAGAACCAGAGGAGCCCTTTGGCTGCTGGAGTCCGCCCCTGGGCCTTGCCTGGGAGTAGGGTGTACACGGAGAAGCTATCTAGGCCTGAAGTCTACAGGAGGCCAGATGTGGACACAGTTGGGGTCTGGAACTGTCTGGGATGGAGAACGAGAAGAGCCCTTTGGCTGCTGGAGGTGCCAGTAAGACCAGGATGGCATGGACCTCAGGCACCAAGTATGGTGTCTCTCACATAAAAGATCTCAAGTACATCCTCTATCCATTGTGGTTCTATCACACAGTGTCATCCTTTGCTCAGCTAAAGTATTCCTCCACTGTGGATGCTGGAAGGGATTGGAGTCTGAAGTTCTGTGTTCCTCAGATGTCTGTAGCCCTATACCCTGTTTTGCTATTGGTTCTATTATCAAAAATTCTAAAAGTGACTGGCACCCTATTTCACTGCACATATGCCTCATTCCAGCCAAGGATCCATCCCTGAAGTGAAATGTCAGCCCCTCCTGCCCTCAAAATCCACTTTTCTACAATATTATCTATTTAAGTAAAGTACCTGGGTGTGCTGGTTTATTCTATTTATATTGGGGAGGGGGGCATCAAGATTTTGCTATTGAGCCCCATGATCTGTAATTACACCCCTAAGGCAAAGAATATATTTAGCCTTTAGAGCTATAAGATCGCAATGATCTCCTCCTGGAGGCCGGCTCTCGGTGACCCGAGAAGAGCCCTACGAGGCTGGTGACCTGTAATAGTGTAGTTCCTCTGGAGTCTGGGAGCTAGGAACCAACACTGCCTCTCTGAATCATAACGTGACTCTGGAGATTTCACATAGCTGTGGTTTGTCAGGTGTTCGGTCAGAAGAATGTATGTACGAAACACACGGAACTGAGTCTGAAACCGCCGTACCCCAGTGAGCATTTAGCTACTACTTGTCTTACTGAATGGAGTGAAATCAGCCTGCCTTGTGTTCCAGAAATAGCCCTGGCTAGAGTCTTGCCACATGGCACACGGACTCGCTATAATCTCCTCTTTCTTACATATCTTGAAGATCAGGCAAACTCAGCTCATGGAGCGGATGCTGGGGCAGCTTTGCAGGGAAGGGAAATGACATACAATGCTACTCGGAGTGTAAGTTCAGGTCAAAGTAGTATTAAACCCTCCGGTGTTTTGCATTCAATATAATAAAATCCCTAATTGCTTACAATGTCATTTCCTAAAAGCTGAACCCCCCCCCTCTCATTCAGCGCCATATCCCTGAACTTCTGGTTGGGGAGCGCACACAGTAGTGGACTATCTGCTGAACTTGCAAAATGGCCTGTAACACCTACAATGATGCCATGTATAATACATTACAATTATATTACCAGTGCTCCAGGGCTGTCTCTGAAGCCACTGCCAATCAGTTTGAGGAGGAGAAGCTGGGAGAAGGTGGCTTGCATCCCCGGCTTTTGAGCTGCCTATGTATGTAGGCATGTAACACGGGGTTACTGCACTATGCGTGTTCACTCTTTTTGACGTGCTATTATTTGCCCATAGGTAGTGCTGGTGGGCGCTGACTATATAAGTGGTAGTGCGGGAAATAGGAGAGAGTCTGGGAGTTCCGGCGGTGAGTTATGAGGAAAAAATGCACCAAGTAGAGAGGCGTTTATATGGGAGAGGCCTGTTAGGCCATAGGGCTGAGGTTCAGCTTTCCAAAGTTAGCCTTCAGTGTCAGTGCAAGCATGAGCGCCACAATAACCCTCGTCACCCTTTGAATAGGGTGAGGCGGGTGCAATTGAAACGCTTTCCTCTCCATGGAACTATGTAACCAATCTGCTTAAATGCTTTTATAATAGGGATGCACCGATACCGATACTAGTATCAGTATCGGTGCTGATACCGAGTATTTGGGCGAGTACTCGAAGCTGCCCGGCTTCCTGATTGGCCGGGAATGCGGCTCTGTGCTCCCTCGTCACCAGGGAGTATGGAGCTGGCCTCCCGGCCGATTGGGGAGTGGGTAATGACTCACCCACCGGCTTCCTGATTGGCCAGAAAGCCGGCTCCATGCTTCCTCATCAGCTGGTGACGAGGGAGCATGGAGCCGACTTCCCTGATAATCAGGAAACCGGGTGGCAAATCATTACATGCCGCCTGGCTTCCTTAATGGGATTTTCCGGTATTGGTATTCGATATCGGCGAGTACCAAAAAATAAAAATATCGGTACTCCATACTGAAAAACTGGTATCGGTGCACCCCTACTAATAATATCCAAAAATGTGGACCATTTATATTGCAGTCGGTTCTGGGCAGGATTGGTGGTGGTTCTAGAGCAGAGAGTTGATGGTAAGAGGTGGTTGGAAGCTTTTCATGGGCGCACTTCTTGTAACTCAGAGCACTTGTGTTACAAAGGCCTCTGGAGTTTTGGTAACTCTTGCTGTTGGAATTGGTACTGGAGTGTTATGCCGTTTGCTTTTATTTGGCCATCTGTGTCCTATTGGGGAAATTTCCCTTCACTTCCTGTTCGATAGCCACAACATGTGAGAAGAAATCCCTCCAAAGAGAGGTCTTCTAATCCCTCTTCACTTTATCCAAAACTAAAACAAAAGATTTGGCTTCAGTTGCATTTTAAAGGTAGAAATGTATGCAATTAAAGTGACAATAAACTCAGAAATTAAATCTTAAAAATGCATTCAAGTCCCCTAACTACTAACAACAATGTATCTTATTTGTGTATCACTCGGCTGTAGATCCTCCAATCATCTCTGAATTGGTGCCGACACTGTCCTTCCTTCTGGAGGTGGGCTACTTTTGTTTCCCATGGTCCCTGTGTGTGTTGTAAAGAGTTAAGTGTCACATTAAAACCTGTTTTTAAGTGTAAATAGTTTAAAATAGGAGTGCATCGATACCTTTTTTTACAGACCTAGTAAAAAAGTAAAAAAAGGACTTGCTGATACCAGGAGGGGTACGAAGTGTCTCTGGAGGGTTGCGGAAGGTCTCGGGAGGGGTGTAGAGGGTCTCAGGAGGTGTGCAGAGGATCTCAGGAGGGGTATGGAGAGTCTAAGGAGTGGGAGATGTGCGGGCAGGCAGAAGTTTTGTAAACAGGCACTACATGGTTCCCAAGAAGGCTGCTGCAAGCTCCCCAGCAAGTGCAGGACCTAAGGCAGCTTCTTCAATTTGAAAATTTAAAGCGCCGGTATCAGTTTTCGGTATCAGGGAATTTTCACGAGCACGAGTATTCATGAAAATGGCCAGTATTGGCAGTGATACCGGTACTGGTATTGGTGCATCCCTAGTTGAAACATTGTATAATTTTTGTTGTTGTTGTCTAACTGTAAAGTTTGTTGTGATTTTTTTTTTTATTTCATTACTCCTTGAAATGCCTTGTCCATGTGCACTTTACTTTACAAAGCTACTAATGAACTGATTGGAAAAGTTGCCACCATGGTGTCCAGAAGTTTATAATTCTATCTCAATAATATACTGGGACGTACATATTGACACTTATAGAAAGATTGATATGTACAGAAAACTAGACATACCGGGTTCCTGGTGACATCCATTGTGTGTTAAGCCATCCACTACATGGGCAAACCCTTTCCAAACAGATACATCGAGAAGTGGGTGGAGATTAAAGGCTGGATTTACTGTGGGCGTGGCTTACATGTCAGCACGTGGCTTACAATTTGCACAGACCTTTCATTTGCAGGAAGGACTTAAGACATATTGAGTATTTTTATATCATGTGAGAGGATAATAATACAATAAGAATTCAGAATTCATTGTGCTTCTTTCCTTGCAAATTTTTTTAATTTCAGATCCGATGAATCAAAGAAGCGCTCTTTTTTTTTTTTTTTTGCTTCCAATTCTGTCAGTATTGTTAATTCTTCTTTATACCCATTTCTAAAACAAACTTCCAAGTAATTTGTGGCTCCATGGCTCCACGCTTCTGCGGTAAACGCAGAGGAGAACATTATAGGCTTTGGCTGCCGGTTGCACTTCTCTCCTAAGAATTTACAGCAAGCAATCAACTTTTTAAGCTTTGCAAATATTTGTGAATGTTGACAATTTCGGAGTGCTTTTACGATCAGCAGAAGTCCAATATTTGACTATTTTATACATGCCTGCTAAAAAGGGCACAGCTTTGAATGTTTCTTGTCACTGGCAGTGTTCCGAGGATGAGGAGACCGGCAGGGACAATGGTCGCATACCCTAGCCTAGGAGAACCTCAAATATAAGGTGTCAGCTTAGTCTCTGAAAGCAGAACTACGAGCAAATGCTAAGAGAAAGCTATGCCGGTCTTGTTGAGATGGATAAATTGAAAAAGTATTGAAGGTTCAAGCACCCAATAATGCAGAATTTTGTAGATATATGCAGATTAGGGATTAGGGCCGCACTGGGGGCCCCAGCATTCATTTTGGATTGCTGGGCCACCAGTGCGTCCCTGCACCTTGTGAGGAGTAGGCTACCTCCAGGTACACCTGCATTCAATTTATCGCCTGCATTAATATGCTCACACTTGGAGACTCATAACTAGAGTTAGGACCGCACTTCACAGAACTTACTTGACGGCGGCAGTGTGGCTTCTACATATTTTTGGCCAAAGGTTTGTGCAACTAAAACCTCTGATTTTAAATCATACTGTTGACAGAGTCATTTGTTTTGTTGCAGGCCAGCTGGCAGGTGTGCTGGGAATTTTTTGTGTTTTGTATTGTTGTAAGCCTTCCCTGCTACAAAGGCTGGTTATAAATGTATGCGGTTACCATCTTTTTCTAGTTTGACTATCTTGGATGTAGTGACACATTGGGGATCCCGGCATGCATCTGTTGTCGCTGGGCCTCCAGTGCGTCCCTGCACCTTGTGAGGAGGAGTAGGCTACCTCCTGGTACACCTGCATTCAATTTATCGCCTGCATCAATATGCTCCCACTTGGAGACTCATATAAATAGAGTTAGGACCACACTTCACAGAGGTGCCTTGACGGTGGCAGTGCGGCTTCTACATATTTTTTGCCAAAGATTTTGTGCAACCAAAACCTCTGCTTTTAACGCATACTGTTGACAGAGTAATTTTGTTTTGTTGCAGGCTGGCTGGCAGTTGTGCTTTGTGTTTTGTATTGTTGTAAGCCTTCCAATGTTTTACAAAGGCTGGTTATAAATGTATGAGGTTACCATTTCTTTCTAGATTAGGGATTAGGTCTCATCTCTCATTCACAACAAATATCCCACTACCCGACTTACTATCTTTGAACCCATCTGCCATTATATGCCTCATATCATATCCCCCTAACTCCCAAACTTATCTCTATCATTTATGCAAAGCCTAACCCATTACTGACCCATCAGCTCATGTTTATGTTTCCAAATGGAAGCAAAATCTAAATACATCCAGACCTGAGGAGGTCTGCCAACAAATATGGTCCATGGTTGCAATCAGCACTATCAATATAACTTCTCTTGAATTTGCTTTTAGTGTCCTTATATGAAGGTATATGGTATCTCCCAGGTTGGTAAAATAACACATATACTCACTGACTCTCACAAATGGTTCCTCAAAGTGTGGATTCAATATGCCCATCCCTCTCTCTCTCTGCGGACTGTTTATCATTCCAATGGCTACTATGGCCATTGAGAGGGGTGGACTGATGGACCCAGACACTAACCCCCCTCCCCCCCACGGGCCTCTCTTTCTTTCTCCATTCTTTCTGTTCCTCATCTTACACTTTCCTTTCTTTTACTACATATGGTGCTATAAGGGTTTATTTCACCCCCATATTCATGTAACTTATCAGAATAGCCAATACTTGCCTCAGGTACCTTCACGAGGATGTTGGAGAGTGGCACTTAACATGCCTTACTCCCCCATGTTGGTCATCTACAGCTCATAAGATATAACAGTAGAATGTCAGTAATATGCGGTTGTATTTCCAACACCCCATGCCTCATCCCTAATATCTGTTGTTTCACATGCTGGAGTCATCGGTATACACTCTTCAAGGACACTGTGGACTTTGAGTAATGTTTGAAACTTGTTAACTTAGCTTAACATGACTTGTCACCAATGTTCTGCTCTATGTCCAGACTCTAAGCCTATATATAACTTACCTTCCCTGAGATAATATTGCTCTATGTTCCTTTCAGTGCTGGCCACACAACTGAACGGTTTAGGCACATGGTCATGTGATCCCTGATGAAGAAGATGGTTCACCTGTCTAAGCTCGAATCCTCACATTCAACACAAATCACATGACTGAATGCCTAGACTTTGACTCACTAGAGGGAGACCAGAGAAGCTTTTTCTCCAGGAAAGGTACGTATTTCAGCCCTTGTATTACTATTTTTTGTACATACAGGAAGACTCTGTCGTCATGACAACATTAAATGTATTTTTTTAATACAATCAGTGTAAGTGCCTGTATTTGACCTGGTATCAGCGCCTTGCAGTCCCTATACAGCGGGGCTGGAGTGTGAGAGAGAAAAGCAGCAGAAGGAGCCAATTAGTTCTTGTGCTGACAAGAATAATGCTGATAGGAAGAGAAAGCAGAATGAGATGAGCTTATCACTGTGCTGCTTCTACTTTCACTGTCTAGTCACAGGATGGGGGCGGGTCCAGGATGATCTGGGCTCAGAGAAAGTGGTTTGAATGTTGCTGTACATCAGACTGAGGACATCTCGTGGCAAAAAAGTACTTCAGGGAATATATCTTGACTGAAGCTGTATGTTGTAGCAAAAGCTGGTTTTATTAGTTTTTCTTTTATTGGGCTATTCATATTTATTGTTATTTTGGCTTGAGTTTTGCTTTTAAATTTTCATTGTGCCGCAGAATGTGGAGAGGGGCACCTGCATCTGACACTTCGAGAAGCTTTGAATGCTGAAGGGACCTACATAAAGTGCAGCGGCGATACAGAGGGCAATTAAGAGGCATGGGCTTTCAGAGAGTAGGGTATACTGTGCCTTTTATAACAGGGTACTGGCAGCTTTATGTCTTTATAGACCTGACAGGGTCTCTTTAAATGAATATCAACAAGATGCCTGTTAAAGAGAACTGAGTATTATGGAAGGTTTGCATGACAATGTACATTCAATGAAAGATATTGTCATAAACACGTAGGGGATGATTTATAAATCATCTGCCCAGACATAACCTGGGAGCATGCCATTCTCACCACTAGGTGGAGCTGAGGAGCATAGGAAATCCTTATGCTCCTCGGCTCCATCTAGTGGCAGTGAACGGCATTCGCCCATTGTATGGCAGGGTGGAATGATTTATAAATCATCCCCATAATAAGTATTGAACTGGAACCAAAAACAAATATATGCTCAGTTCAGGACCACGGAGAGCAAATCATGGCTTAGTCATCTCGGTATTTATTCACCAAAATGTAAAAACATCCCACGTATAACCGATGATGCAACTGTGCCCAAGAAAAAAAAAAAAAAAGCCAATAAAAAGAAAATGTTGCAGTTGGCTGATACAACCGAGAGCATCTCTATACTCTGGATACTTCAAATCTTTTTTTAATAACAGATTTATCTTCACAGCCTAAAATTTCCACTTTTTGGGAAATAGTTTTCATTAAAGGGAAAGTATTGTGTATGTTTAGTGAGCACAAACTTCCAGTTGTTTTTTGTTACATTTTGTTTTTAGTTATATTTGTACTAAGGTGTTTACCTTTAACTTTTAATAGGACTTTCTCTCTTTTACAAGCTTGCTCTTCCATGTTTTTGTTATCGTATTAAATATAGAAATTTGTAGATCATCCAAACATGTGACTCAGCTCCATTTACCAATTTTTTGGGTAGCTCCTAAAAATTAGCTCTTAACTCTTAAAGTGACACTAAACTCAGGCGTTAAATCTTACAAATTGCATTCAGGGACCTTAACTATCAACAACAATGTATCTTATTTGTGTATCACTCGGCTGTAGATCCTCCAATCATCTCTGAATTGGTGCTGACACTGTCCTTCCTTCTGGAGGGGGGCTACTTGTGTTCTCCATGGTCCCTGTGTGTGTTGTAAAGGCTCAGGGAGCATTTCGGGCGGCAGGCAGTTTGGATCGCGTGGAGCCGCACGATTGCATGAACGGTCCCCATAGGAATGTATGGGATTGTTCAGGTCAGCGGTTCAGCGCGTTTAACTCCGCACAACCGAACCGCCCTGGTGTGAACGGGGCCTTAGAGAGTGTTACTTTAATCCCCTTCTCTGTATAAGATATATAAAAGTTGATTTAAACCCAATTACTGAAATCTAATAAAAGATAAGGGGTATCTAGATTTCTTATAAAAGAAATACTATCCATGGTCAAAATCTAAAAATAAATCTGTATTTCCGTATTGAATTTCCATAAGTTCTCTCCCAAACCTAATCACCAGATCCATCTAGAAGTTTGTAAACGTACTTATTGAAGATACCCATAGGATGGACTTCCTCCATGCACTGACACCACTTCACTCAGTCCCGTGAATATACAAAACTCTCACGGAGTCGGCCTTCTGAACTACAACTCTATATCTGAACAATGTAACATTATCATTGCTTACTGGGAGCAATGCATGATGGGATATGTTGTCTTGCTAAATGGAGATTGCATCTCATCAAGCATCAGGGAAAGAGACGCAAAGCACACTGGGAATCCAGGAAGATGTTGGAAGTGCTGGGCCGATGGAAGGCAGCGCTCACTACATAAAAGTAAGCTTTGATTGTATTATCAAAAACAACTCCAGTATGTATTCCTATTACAATGCTGATAACAGGAGAGGAGATGGTGGGACTTTACAACTCCTTTAATGTCATTTCAAAAGTTATTTTCAACATTTTAAAATCCGAAACTTTTTAATCACCTTTTTATTTAATTATTTCATTTTTTTTTTATGTATTTCATTTTTTTTTTATTTATCAATGTAAATTTTTTTTCACCTAACCTTATTGCTATCACACAGAAGAAAACAATCCCCTGTGTGATAGCAATTGGAGGTGACAGGTTCTCTTTATTGAACCTGTCACCTCCAATACAAGCGTTCTAGCACAGCACTGTGCTGGAACTCCTGTTACAGGTGAGAGAGGAAGAGCACAGCTCTCCCATCTCACTGTCTACACCTTTAACCCTGCCGCTCTGCTCCCTGCAGTGAGGAGACGGACTCGGCGGCAGAGGATGGAGCCAGCGAGGAGAGAGGTAAGTGCAGGGGAGGAGGCTGCAGACTGTTTACATGTGATCTTGATAGAGCAGATTAAACCTTTCCGGGAGAAAATGTTTCTCTCCCGGGCGGCCGGGAGCCGATATCTAATAGCGGGAGACTCCCGGAGCTTCCGGGAGAGTTGAGATGTCTGCAAGGGCGATAAGGTGGTTATGGTTAAATGTTTTATGTATTTTAAGGACTTTTTAATAAAACAAAAATAATTTGCATGAGGAAAGCAGTTTTTGTACTTTCCAATGCCTCCGTTTTTTCCACCACAGAGGATCTACACACAGAAGCCAGGTACACAAGTGCGAGCAATGGAACAGAGAGATGCCAAGCTGGACAGAGTACAAATCTAGCAGGTGATCAGGTCGAAAGATTGACTGGCCGGCACACATCCTCATGTATTGACATTCTTGCTCAACCACGTTTTGTAAGTGAGCTGGCTGTAAGCTGTGTGAAGACTGAGACACAGAAAAAGTAGGATGAGCTGCGATGCTATGGGACGCACAATTTTTACCACCAATGTTTTAGCACAGCATTTTGCTTCCCGATTTCCTGATAAATATTCTGTTGACATTACAGCTCAACATTTATATTGATACTAATAACTAGCCTTTGGACAGGGACATCGATGGTGACTGACTCACTAACCAGCACTGTGTTGGGTCTATCATCTAGAGTCTGGTGTAGACCTCCAGCTCAGGAAGCTTTAATAGCTAGCTTTCAATTTGACCAATTTGATGATGATGGCAATGTGTGACTTGGCTCGTACGACACAGCAACCTCTGAAAGTGGGAAAAAGCGAGAACTGGGAGATATACATTTCTTGTAACCGAAGGACCGTCCAGATGTCGCTGTCCATCAGGAAATGTATGTTGAAACCTACATCGTGAATTGGACTGTATAGCTTTTTCTGATTTCTGTTGGCATTCGTCTTATAATCCATGTCGCCTTCGAGCAGTTGAGTTCTTGGCAGCCAACCCGGACCTGGCAATTGCAGCTCCCTTGTTTTTGCCAGAAGTAAGAAGAGCTCCATTCTGTTGCAGCTGTGGCACGTTTGGAAGTTTGGAACCGAAGCAGCAGAACAGGGGGGAAAAAAGACTTTAAATCTGTTCCACTCTCTACTGTAAATTACAACCCTGCTTTTTTAATTTCCTTTTTCAGCACAATGTTATTCATTCACATCCAAAGTAAATACAGGTCTCGGAGACTGAACAACTTGGGAGAACAGACTGTCCTCTTTGCCCAGTCTTCACCTGTCAGAGACGTGATTAAACACATATATCCTGATGGTGAGTATGAAAGATATGGTGGCCTTCACGATGTGTCAAGGAAAGCCGGGCAAGGATACATTTGGTTTTGATAGATAATGGAAAGTACAGAGTTCAGATGGGAACAAGGGTGACTCTCTCATTTACTTTTGCATATAGACTTCGAGCAATTTTAATTCATGAGTTTATTTTATGGTTTATGACTGGTAATACAGTTCCAGCTTAGATTTACTTAGAGTCAGTGTTGGATTGGCCAATGGAATATACCAGACTATGGTGGAGCTACCAGTAATGTGGGAGGTTTAGGTGCACCTGGGCCAATATCTGTGGATGGGTCCTATCCAGCCACACCATTCACTTTGTTTCAGGGGATTTGAATCCTTGGTTTATTTTAGTGCCCAAGTGGCCTTCTTGTGACCCTACCCAATGCCATTGAATGCCAGTAGCAATAGTCAAACAAATACAAACTAAATAAGGTGACACACATGTAATTATTTCATAAAGAATTAAAAAATTATAATAATTTTAGTTAGCTCCCTACTCTACTGTCCACGCGACATACATATACAGGTGAAACTCGCAAAATTAGAATATCGTGCAAAAGTTCATTTATTTAACTAATGCAACTTAGCCGTCTACCAGGAGATTTTGGAGCACTTCATGCTTTCTTCCGCAGACGAGCTCTATGGGGATGCTGACTTCATTTTCCAGCAGGACTTGGCACCTGCCCACACTGCCAAAAATCTTCTGAGATTGTGGATCTGGGTTTTCATGAGCTGTAAGCCATAATCATCACAATTATGACAAATCACGGCTTGAACTATCTTGCTTTGCATGTAATGAGTCTCTCTCATGTATTAGTTTCACCTTTTAAGTTGCATTAGTGAAATAAATGAACTTTGCACGATATTCTAATTATTCGAGTTTCACCTGTATATGCCACTAACTCGATTGTTCATTCAGCTTTGTCCGGGACCCCTCCAGTCTGTTACATTACTGACTTCACCCTCATACGCTAGGTGCAGGGATTTATGGCGATGTCCTCGCACATCCCATATCCGTGGCCTGAACATCTATCTTTATTTGCCGCCCCTTTGGATATGTTGTGGGACTCAGACACATGGAGCAGTGTTTCTCAACCTGTGTAACCTCAGGACCCACATTTGTCCTTGGACATTAAGTGGCGACCCAAGTCGCACTGCAATGGAACGCATGGCATTGCGGTACCGTGTGTTCCTGTATGGCCGATTTATCTGTGGGCGGGAGTTGTGTTTGAGGTGCCATTCAAATTAATGGCAATGCACCTCCAACACCAGAACGCATAGTAGGTGCGATGGCATGGTACTAGTGTGAACCGGCCCTAAAAAGTACTGACAGACACACACAACCACAGACGCAATCTCACACACACATACACGCTGCAAAAAATGTGTCCATTTTTTTTTTTAAGATCCACCCAGTCTCCCTAACTTACTAGAACTGGATCGGATCATCAGCTTAGGGTCCAGTCAGGGGCGTCCCGAGGCTGGGTGACACCCGGAGCGGTGTCCGAGTGTCACCCCGCCGAGACGTCACCACGCGTGTGCGCGATGACGTCATTGCGCACGCGCGGCAGTATTCTGATACCTGCCGGCGGCCATCTTGGTGATGGACACCGGCAGAGAGAGGAGGAGACAGCCACCCAGCGGGATGAGGTATGCCGCCGGGTCCCCTCCTCTCTCCTGACACTGTCGGGCGTTCGGTCCATGACCGAGCGCCCGACTTTTCAGAGGGGGGTGACACCAAAATGACTGTCAGTCATTTTGGTGTCACCCCTCCAATGGTGTCACTCGGGTGCGGGTCGAACCCCCCGCAACCCCCTTGTGACGCCACTGGGTCCAGTGCTGGGCTGCTGTGCTGTGACGGAGCTCCATACATACATGCATTGCTTGTACAACTCCCTTGCACGGCCTACAGGGCACCTGAGGGAGCTGTAAGCAATGCATGTACGGATGGAGCTCCCTCGTGGCCATAGCTCCAGCCCACCCTACCTCTAGCTGTCACTCGGCGCCAGGCAGCATATTCTGAATGGCTGCTCAGCGCGAGAACTGATATTACTGCGCTAGTGGGAGTCTGAGTGTCTTCTCACCTAAAAGTGGCAGGCACACAGCGACCCACTGAAAACAGGGTCACGACCCACTTTTGGGTCATGACCCACCAGTTGAGAACCAAGGCTTTAGAGGGTTTTTTTTGTCTTCCTCTTGATCAACTTTCGGCAACTGTGGGCATAGGGTTCTATTGTGGAGGTTGTTCTATTCTTTTTTTTTACCTCTGTTTGTTGGTCGAATTATTTAAATATGTTGTAATATTCAGGGCGGATATGACCCGTAGCCAGCCGTATCAGACAAAAACAGTCGGTAATAACTGACTATGCCCAGGAAGGCTCGGACCTGTTTCTTGGTTACGGGGCGGGGCCAAGCCTGGATGGCTTCTACCTTGTTCATTTGGGGTTTCACCAAACCTCTACCCACAATGTACCCCAGGTATTTGGCCTCCTCCATCCCGATGGCACATTTCTCAGGGTTTACCGTAAATCCTGCTCGTCTCAGGGAGTCTAACACCGCCTGCACCCGGGGAAGATGCGACTCCCAGTCTGTACTAAAAATTACTATGTCATCTAGATAGACAGAGGTGTATCCTTGATGAGGGCGGAGTGTTCTATCCATTGCCCTTTGAAAAGTGGCCGGAGCCGAATGTAATCCGAATGGCATTCTCTTATATTGGAAGTGACCTTCCGGTGGGGAAAATGCAGTTTTCTCCTTAGCCCCCTTAGTCAAAGGTATCTGCCAGTACCCTTTAGTGAGATCTAAGGTAGTAATATACCGGGCTGGTCCCAACCTTTCTATCAGCTCGTCTACCCGGGGCATCGGATATGCGTCAAACTTCGATACATCATTGAGTTTTCTGAAATCATTACAGAATCGCAGAGTTCCATTGGGCTTAGGTACCAGCACAATCGGGCTTGACCATTCACTCTGCGATTCCTCAATGACATCGAGTTCTAGCATTCTCTGAACTTCCTCAGACACAGCTTTCCGGTGGGCCTCAGGAATGCGGTATGGTCTTACTCTCACCTTTGTTTGCGGCTCTGTCACGATATCATGTTGAATTACATGTGTAAGGCCTGGCAAAGTAGATCATCAACTACCGTGTATCGCTCCACCGTCTCCAACATCTGGTCCATCGTCTGGGGATCCCCATGGCTGACCCAGCGCTGTAGTTCCTCTGGTAGAGCCCTCAGGTAATGGTCCATGACGACTCGTTCTACAACCTGAGGTGCAGTTAACTTCTCTGGCTGTAGCCATTTTGTGGCCAGTTGCAGCAGATCATGCATCTGGGCCCGGGGTGACTGGCAGGCGCGATATCTCCAGCAGTGCATTCGGTGCGCCCGAACCACAACAGTTACCCCAAGGCGCGCCAAAATCTCCCCCTTCAGCTTGGCATAGTTCTTGGCATCTGTGGCTGGCAAATCAAAATAGGCCTTTTGTGGCTCCCCGGACAGGAATGGGGCAATGAGGCCAGCCCACTGATCTTGGGGCCACCCTTCTCTCTCTGCTGTGCATTCAAAGGTGGTCAAGAAAGCTTCCACATCATCATGAGGGGTCAGTTTTTGCAAGAAATGGCTGGCCTGCACTGTTACTGGGTTGCTAGGGGCAGTAGCCAACTGCTCTCGTCCTTGAGCTAGTTGCAGTACAGCTTCCTGCAACAGCGCCACCTGGGTTTTCATGGACTCCTGCTGAGCTCCCAGCTGTACCGTCTGGGACTGTTGGGCTTGCACCAGAAGGGCCAAAGTCTGTTCCTGGCGAGCCTGAGTTTCCTCATAGCGGGTCTGGGCTTGTATATTAACCAGGGTTAACTGCTTAACCAGCTCCTCCATTACTCCTTCTGTGGATTTTAGAGCTTGTGCAGTTTTAACCCACGACATACCAAAGCATGCACAGTCTTTTTAAGCAGTCCAAACGACGGCTTTTCCGGCTCGGTGCCCGCTACCTCCACCAGTTGTAATATTCAGGGCGGATATGACCCGTAGCCAGCCGTATCAGACAATAAACTTTTATTCATTTCCACAAACAGTCAAAGTAAATGGCTTATATTCAGCAATTCAACAATGTATAATAAAAGATCAGTGGTGAGTAAGGTGGATCTTTATCAAGTTTAGGTTCACCTTTAGTGTGGACACTTTCCCAGATATGGTTGCCATCACATATTACTTCATTTTGGAGATTAAAATGATTCTGTCAAAGCAAACCCCAACACCCCCTATATTGCAGTGAGCACACCCTGCGTCATATGTGGGCTATTCAAAGTTATTGTGTGGTAGAAACAAATGTAAATGAGTACTTACAGGTGCCATTTTATGGAAATTTATGGAATTATGGATAATATCCTTTTATTAAAATAGAGATCTAAATGTTTTTTTTCTTTTATATGTAAAAGTTTGATCATGGCCGACCTGACCTCAGTAGAGTCAGCTCAGGCCAGTTTATTTCTTCCTCTTATATTTTATACCCTTGCACTGTGATGGCCAGGAAAATAAGCTCTAGAGCTAATTTTGTGAGCGCCTCCTTAATTTTCAGGGGAATCTGTCTCTCCTCTGAGACAAATGTGGTTTCCATTATTCACTACTAACGTGGAAGTGTTGATATTGAAGAATGTGTCCTCATCCTGTTGGTTTTGAACGTTCCTCTGGTTGTAAATGGTCTTGCTGGCAGTACACACAGAGTGTGCAATAGGCCGGTTCGCTTGAGAGCTGGTTGTAAACGGCTTCCATCTCGCACAACAAAATGAAATTCTGGGTGTAAAGATGCTGTTTCACAGACCTCATAAAAGGGACTTGTTTTCTTAACGTACATTGCCCAGGTCTTGGCTCGTTATGAAGCAGCACCGGTCTTGGCACTTTCCCGGTCTGGTAGCCAATTTTCTACTGCTAGGCAATCCATGAAAATGTGCTTAAGGATCTCTCTGAAGGTTTCGTAAAGCTTACCAGAGAAACATTAAGCTCACTTTCTCAAATTCCTGGCTGTCTTCAGCATTAACACA
The DNA here is from genome assembly GCF_000935625.1 of Nanorana parkeri. Taxonomy (NCBI): domain Eukaryota; kingdom Metazoa; phylum Chordata; class Amphibia; order Anura; family Dicroglossidae; genus Nanorana; species Nanorana parkeri. Next base: position 41,799 of record NW_017307784.1, read on the forward strand.
AATTGCTTTTACAGGACTTGGGATTTCCATTGTGAAACTAGAACAAAACGGTATAAAAATATCTGATTCAAATCTCCAAAATATTTAGAAATGAGGAGACGGGAGCCAGAGCTCGATTCCCGGTGTCTCCGGGCTCTCTTCTTAACAGAAGAAACAGACGTGCTCTCTATCTTAAACATACATAGTTGGCTCCTGGATGCATGTAATCACTGAATGTCTGCGATATTCTATGTAAACTAGGTGCATGTAGAGGGAAAGCTGTACATTTTTGCAGATTGGGGCACTTGTGTAAACTGATGGCCCAAACTCTTCAACATGACCCACCCCAGTAGGTACAAAACCCACTGCTCTTGATTAGATATGAGCAACATTGGGAGTTTTCATTTCCCTGAAATTCTAATGAAAATCTGGAGATTTCTTCAAAATGCATTCGAGTCAATGAGGATGGCGAAATACATCTTAAAATGTTTGTGGAAAAAAGTTAAATAATGAGGCTCATGAGGGCAGAAGAACAGGTCCAAGGAGCCAAGTAGAAGACTCCATAGCCCTCTGCAGATAGTTAAAGCCCATTGCACCCTTAAAGTGACACTAAACTCAGGAGTTAAATCTTAAAAATACATTCAAGTACCTTAACTATTAACAACAATGTATCTTATTTGTGTATACATTTTTTGTCCATTTGTCAGCTTATAATAAAAACCCAAACAGGATATTTATTTAAAGTGTGGCAAATAAAAGCCTTATAAAATCCTTAAAGCTGAACTTTGGGCAGATATAAAAGATACAATCGGGGGGAAATTCATAAAAACTGGAATAGGCAGTTTTCTTTTGGCAACCAATCAGCTTCTCTCTTCAGTTTGTTCAGTTAGGCTTTGAAAATGAAAGAGAGAAGCTGATTGGTTGCTATAGGAAGCTACTTCAGATTTTGCCTGCTCCAGGTTTCATGAATTCCCACCAATGTATCCACAATGAGGAAGCCTTGAGCTTACACTGATATTCTACAGGCACTCCTATGGAGCAATGTATAAAGAAACCTTGGGAAGGGTTCAAGGCTCCAACTGGGAGACAGGAAGGCTCCAGCTGGGAGACAGGAAGGCTCCAGCTGCGAGACAGGAAGGCTCCAGCTGGGAGACAGGAAAACTCCACCCAGGAGTCAGTGGAGTCCCATGCAGCCGGGTGCTGCAATTTGGAAAAGCCAAGTGTGCAGTTTAGTATGAGACTGAGAGTGTCTGGAGGAACAGACAGTGGCCAGAGGTCTGAGGCTAGAGCAGCGGTGCTGCAAATGCAAAGCCAGGAGGCTAGATGGGCAGGTGCTGCCAAGGGATGCTAAAGAACGCCTGCAAGGGTAATTGCTTTATGTTTGTGAACTTTTGTTTAATAAAAGTGGGCAAGGAAGCCCCTGAATGAAGATTACAGCGAGTGGATGCTCCCTTAATGCGCTACTGTTTGGAGCGAATCCTCAAAATATATATATAGATATATCTATATATATATATATAGATATATCACATACAGTATCCCACAGAAGTGAGTACACCCCTCACATTTTTGTAAATATGTTATGATATCATGTCATGTGACGACACAGAGGAAATGACACTTTGCTACAATGTAAAGTATAAAGTAGGGAGTGTACAGCTTGTATATCAGTGTACATTTGCTGTCCCCTCAAAATAACTCAACACACAGCCATTAATGTCTAAACCGCTGGCAAAAAAAGTGAGTACACCCCTAAGTGAAAATGTCCAAATTGGGCCCAATTAGCCATTTTCCCTCCCCGGTGTCATGTGACTCATTAGTGTTACAAGGTCTCAGGTGTGAATGGGGAGTAGGTGTGTTAAATTTGGTGTTATCGCTCTCACTCTCTCATACTGGTCACTGGAAGTCAACATGGTACCCCATGGCAAAGAACTCTCTGCGGATCTGAAGAAAAGAATTGTTGCTCTACATAAAGATGGCCGAGGCTATAAGAAGATTGTGAGACCGTGAAACTGAGCTGCAGCACGGTGGCCAAGACCATACAGTGGTTTAACAGGACAGGTTCCACTTTTTTTTAAATTAAAGTAGGTAGGTGACCCCAGTCCGATTTTTATTACCCTTCCTGATGGTATTGTAAATGATGGTAATTCGCTCTAACAAATCTCTAAATAGGTGGAAAAACTTGACAGGGGTTCTAAGCCTTTCCCAACTCTATCAAAAACTTAAAAAGTTTTGAATTGACACCACTTTTAATTTTTTTGTACACTTGACGCACCTCCATCAAGATGCTATAGATGTTGTTTTTCACTGGAATAAAATCCCATTGTGTCCGTCACATTAGTAGGCAGCGGAAAAATCCTAAAGAAAGTGATATTCTGCGGCTGGAAAAAATAAATACATTTTAAGATGTTTTCAATTTGTCACTGCTTATATATATATTTTAAAAGTGCGGTCCACCCCTCTAATTTCTTGCGATGGTATCACTCACATATTAAGGGGTCCCCGGAGGACGCAGAACATTTGGAGGAAGAAAGTTCTCTCTTACAGGATCGCGCTCATGACTTGCACATATCGGCTTCCAGGACACAGGCGAGCTCTGTAGTTAAATGATGACACAGCAGAACCCCCCCTTCATTTGGGGGCCACTTTCTGTGACCGGTGTTTATTATTTTATGCTATATTACAAGCTCAAAGGAAACTCACTTTTGATTACTTAAAGACTTGCGGACAGATCCTTCCTCCGGACTGCGGTGGTGAAATACGTTTTGTTTTTCACCTGTTGCTGCGGTCGCTTTATCTGCCGCTGTTTTCCACTTTTAGCTCCCCGGAGGTTTGACTCAACCACCTTGTGACTCGATACGACTTCAGTTATTTTAAGGCTGAGAGACGTAAACCACAAACACAAAAATATAACCCCACCACATACAATGACCTCAACCAAACCCAAGCCACAAACACAAACACCGTACCCCACCACATACACCTAACTCAACCAAAACCCCAATCACGCACACACAAAAAACATACCCCATTACAAAGACCTAAACCAAACACAAACCATACACACAAAAAATGTACCCCGCCACATACACCTAACTCAACCAAACCCCAACCACACACACACAAAAACCGTACCCCACCACATACAATGACCTCAACCCAACCATGCACACACAGAAACCGTACCCCACCAAATACACCTACCTCAATCAAACCTCAACCACAAACACAAAAACATACCCCACCACATACAATGACCTCAACCAAACCCAAAGCATGCACACAAAAACCGTGCCCCACCACATACACCTACTTCACCCAATCACGCACACACAAAAAACTTACCCCATTACAAACACCTACCTCAAGCAAACCCCAACCACACACACACACAAAAACGTACCTCATCCCATACAGTGACCTAAACCAAACACAAACCACACACACAAAGGCCGTACCCCACCACATACACCTGCTTCACCCAAACCCCAACCACGCACACACAAAAAACGTACACCATGACAAACACCTATCTCAACCGAAGCCCAACCACACACAAACCATACCCCACCATATACACCTACCTCAACCAAACCCCAACCACACACACAAAAACGTCCCCCACCTCATACATCCATCTTAACCAAACACAAACCACACACACGAAAACTGTACCCCACCACATACACCTAACTCAACCAACACAAAAACCATACCCCACCACAAACAACTACCTCAACCAAACACAAACCATGCACAAAAAAACCATACCCCACCACATACATCTACCTCAACCAAACACAAACTACACACACAAAAACATACCCCAACCACATAGACCTATCTTAACCAACCACACACACACAAAAACTGTACCCCACCACATACACTCACCTCAACTAAACACAAACCATACACACAAAAACTGTACTCCATTACAAACACCTCCCTCAACTAAACCCCAACCAAGCACACGTACCCTACCACATACACTTACCTCAACCAAACACAAACCACACACACAAAAACTGTACCCCACCACACACCCCTGCCACAACCCAACACAAACCATGCAGACAAAACCGTACCCCACCACATACACCTACACATACACCTAGAGATTCTCTATTTCCTTCCACTTTAAAATACTTTTTTTTTATCATCAGATATGGTTTCTCATCAATACTTACTAAGAAATATATAAGTTGTATTCATTACCACTCACAGAGATGACAATATTCCCCATGACAATACTTTCATCTGTTTTTCACTTTGTAGGGACGGCACTATCTTTGTCCAGGCATCATCCAGGGTCACCATCTACTTCCTGGACTGAGATGCCGTCTCAGAGAATGGTTAATTCACTGGGTGGCTTCTTTTTAAAATCAAAAGGCAAAGTGTATTTATTAATACTGTTGGAACATATTGTGACTAGGGATGAGCTTCTAGTTTGGGTCAAACATATTTCACTGGTTTCTCCAGTGGGTGAATAATTTTGCCAGTTTCTCCACCCAGCAGACCTCCATCTGTGTCCTAGCAATCAATGACGCCATGTGCCCCGCACAACATCATTAGTTGACTCGTAGCTGTGCCACACAGCATCATTGGTTGCCAGGACCAGACAGGTGCACCATAACAGCCTATAATGTTGTGGGGCAGCCAGTGTATTTGCAACCAATGATGCTGTGCATGCCGCAGTGTCATTGGTTGCTTGGACACAAGCAGCCATGGGTTCCATTCACTTGGACATTTGTTGAACCTGGATTTCTAGCTGGGTTGGGCATAGGTCCAAGTAAACTGAACCCAGGCATGTTGGCTCAACACTAATTGTCAGGAATTCATGCAGACTTGTAAGGTTACTGAAATTTGCAATTTAATTATATTTCCTTCTGCACAGGTTCTCTTGGTTGGCAGGTACTAACCTCAAAATGTAAAAACTAGGTACGTTCATTGAGGCTTCTTAAAGGGGACTTTAAGGGAAACATGGGGCTGCCATTGCTGACCATTGGCCTTCATACTATTTGCATGCTTATTCCTGAACTAGTCAGTTACATATAGGCTGCCAACAAGCATGCAGGCAAAGCCCAGCATTTCTTTCCAAGCTGAGTGTCATGGAGACACCCTCTATTATGTCTGTTTATAAAATAAAGTGTTCTTATATAACCCCTGGGGTTCACAGACCTGGAGGAAGCTTTGAGTTCAGGATCCCATTGGTTCATGCCCCCTTAAAATATCCTGCATGTGAGGATTCAGGTTTGCAGATGGAGACATGAGTGGTAGATGTAAGCCTGTTTGACTTATAGCTAAACTTGGAGGGGAAGGCATGCCTCCTGAGTATAGAAGATGTCCTGAGCAGCAAAGTAGGTACAATGAGGTGAAGCCATGTTGCTTCAGTAAAGAAGTAAGGGTGAGGAAGCTACCAATAAACTGTTTCTCTTTGGAAAGAAAATCCATGTCAATGTATACTTTATTGATACTGTGTCTTATTCTTTTGTTATAATGCTTTAAAACACTTGAGTATTAAAAAAAAGTCCTGGGTAGTAGAGTAAGGATTGGAAGGTTAAGCTCTGTCACCAGAGTATTAAAGGAGAACTATGAGGTGAGTGCTTTTCACTCACCTCATAGTTCTAGCCGACCTGTGACAATGAGACTGTCACAGGTCGGCTCAGTAGAGAGCTACAGCTCACGGTATACTGAGCTTTGGGTGACGGGAGGATGCTAGTTTGTGTCCTCCCATTACCCTAAGGAGAACTATGGGGAAAAGCCTTAACCCCAAAGTTCTCCTTTAAAGAGACCCTGATTAATAGAGGAAGGATTGGAAGGTAAGGCTCTGCCACCTCATCACAGAAGAAGTACTAATTAGTGGAGTGGCTACAGAATGGTGAAGCCTGGTCACCCGGATACAGAACCCGGATACTTAAGCAGTAGTGAAAGTACAGGAATGTGAAGCCCTGTCACCTGAATATAGAGGAAGTCCCAAGTAGAGGAGTGCAGATGGGGATGCAAATCTAGGTTACCTGAGTATTCAATAGGCCCTGAGTAGCAGAGTAAGGATTGAAAGTTGTTGAGTGGAGACAAGAAGGTCATGCCTTGTCACCTGGGTATAGAAGCCATCCTAAGCAGTAGAGCTGGGACAGGAAGGTGTAGTCCTATATTTTTAGATGATAAAAGAGGCCCCAAGTAGTGAACAAGAATACAAGAAGTTCAAGTGTTGCTACCTGGGTACAGAAGCCATTTTTAGCAGTAAAGCAAGGACAGGAAGGTGACGGGGACCAGCAACATTTCTAATGACTAAGATCCTCCACAAACTCTGAAATCCTACATGGCCATCCACACTAACACCTGGCAGTCCTCCCTTCTCCGGTCGCGTGTCCTTCCCCCACACAGTCCGCTGCGCCAGACCAAGAACAGCGACTCGGTATTGGACAAGAAGATAAGAAACCCTAAGCCTTATTACTTGGTTACAGAAGCCATCCCAAGCACTAGAGCACAGCTATGAAGGTGTAGCCCTGTTACTTGAGGACAGAAGATGCCCCAAGGATTGGACAAGCAGACAAGGAAGCCAAGCCTTATAGCATGGGTCCAGAAGCCATCCTAAGCAATAGAAAAAGTATAGGAAGGTGAAGCCCTGTCACCTGAGGACAGAAGATACCCCTAGTATTGAACAAGAAAACCAAGCCTTATAGCATGGGTGCAGAAGCCATCCTAAGCAATAGAGCAAGTATAGGAAGGTGAAGCCCTGTCACCTGAGGATAGAAGACGCCCCTAGTATTGGGCAAGAGCACAAGAAGGCCAAGCCTTATAGTATGGGTGCAGAAGCCATCCTAAGCAATAGAGCAAGTATAGGAAAGTGAAGCCCTATCACCTAAGGACGGAGGAGATCCTGAGAAGTAGAATGGGGACAAGAAAGCCAAGCCCTGTCACATGACTATAGTGGAAATGGCCCCATTTACAGATATGATACAAAGATTACACTCATTTTTGCCTGCTGGTAACGATTCAGATAGACCAGCGGAGACATTAATTCACAAGCTGATTGGCAGCTAAAAGTTATTATCTCCTCACCAAAAGCCGAGCAAATAAATAAAATTATGGCATGGCAAGTTAATACTTCTTGTTTTCTTGGCAGCTGGACATTTATAAGATATTTCTAGCCCGGAGCTGAGTCTTTTTTTCTGCCAGGATGTTTGAAATATGTTGAAGGGAAAAAATAACATTCATTAAATTCCAACACTTTCTGTGTATTCTTGTGAAAGACATTGTGCCAATATCTTAGTAAACAGAACGTTCAACGGGGGATTCATTTTCATAAAGTTAAACGGCCTGTTTATTTCCTTTAAGCTAAGGCTGCTTTTAATGTAGTCCGGGCTCGGTGCATTCATTGCTATTGTCTATTATGGGCTATAAAGGGATCAGTTATAAGGGAGGGTATACTGGTGCGGCATTCAACTGAAAGAATCTATTCTCAGTGAACCCCATACATAGTTCTACACACCCTTATTCACTATTGTGTCATCAACCTTAACAATTTGCTGATGTCAGCTGAATTTTACATACATAATTCATTTAAAGAGGCCCTGTCACCAGCTTGAAAATTTGCATGTAAAAGCATAGAAAAAACAAGGGGGTTATTCACAGAGGAGCAGAAGGATCCAACCGTAGCTTCGGCTGATCCTTCGGCTCTATTCGGCCGCCTGAGCCCTTCGGTTCAGTCAAACCGAAGGGCTGCTGTATGGGCTATTCACTATATAGCCTATACAGCAGCCTAAGGTGGCCGAGCAGCTCAGCCGAGCCAAAGGCATATGCTTCGCCTCGACTGAGCCGAAGTGACACCCGAAGTGGGGCGAACGACTGGCCGAAGGCTTGTCTTTCGCTCCGCAAATGACAGCTGGGCAGCTGGCTCCACCCAGTTGTAAGGACAGATCAGCGTCCCCAAATGACCTTCATTAAACAGTAACAACTGGGCGGAGCCGGCCGTCACGTCACAGCCGGCTCCGCCCAGTTGTTATTCATTGGTCAGGACCTTCTAGAAGACTATAGCAGTTGCCGTCCAATAGGAAACAGTTAGGCCAATAGTTTTGTTTGTTTTTTATTTTTTTATTTTCTTTTAAAAAAATCTTTATTTATTTTTCAATTTATTTACATAATTTGTTCAACTTTTTCGGCTTTTTGCTCAGCGGCATTCGGCTATCCACTCACTGCCCTATGAGAATCCAGATGTTGGAGAGCATGTTCGGCTGACCGAAGTACAGCCGAAGGTTTGCCTATAACAAAATTTTGTATGGGGCCCTGTGATTACTAGTTACGCCCACCTGATAACCCAAACAGCCCACCTGAGGGTAAACCTGCAGAGCCCACCATAGAGTCTCTATGGTGGGCTCTGCAGGGTCTCAGGTGGGCTAGTAAAACCCTCTTACCTCTCAGCCCTGATCCACCGTCCACCTCCTCCACGATTGCTGACAGACTCACCTCCTCTGTCGCTAGGCCCCACCTCCTCAATCACCAGGCCCCACCTCCTCCATCGCTGGGCCCCGCCTCCTTTTGCACTGCCAACGTCGGGCCCAGCCTCCTCCTCCTCCGCAGCAGCTGGCTGTCAGTGACTCAGTAGCGGCTGTGAGGAGGAACATGGCGCTGCTGCACACATCACTGACAGGTTATCAGTGATCTGAACAGCGGTGAGTTCCTCCTTACAGCCACCAGTGACAGCCAGCAGCCTGAGATGACATAGAGACCCAGGTGGCCCGCACGCCATCAGGGGGATGTCCTGGCCAGCCCCCCTGTGCCCCAGTCCCAATAGCGGTCGCCTGGGTCGCTATGGCAATTGTTCCGCCACTGGCTGCGTGGGGGGCACTGCACTTATATTCCATTGAGAACTTCAAGTTCCTCTGCTACAGTGGCTCATGGTTCTCGAAGCTGTGCTGAATTCCAAAAAACAACACCAACCTACGGGGAGAAGAACCCAAAGTGGGAGGAGGAGGTGGGTTGGGTTTGGGATGGGTTGTGATGTGACCATATTCCATCTTTTGCCTATTTACTATGTAACCATGTAGTACAGTCTCTCCATCTCTCCCTTGATTTAACAATCAGTTAATCCTTGCAGTGTTTCCCCCCTGCACTGCAAGGGTGAATTGCTCACTAACTCTACTCTAGCGGTAGATGGGCTATAATACATTGTTTTTTTGTCCAGCCTGGAGTTCAGCCTTAAAAAGTAATTCCACTTGTGTTGAGGGAAAACATTCAATCTTCTCTGGTGATCTGTGAACATTACAAGGATTTTAACAAACTTTGTTGCAGTTTCTTAGCTGTTTCTGTTCTGAAGAAAAAGCTGTTTGTTGCAGCACGTCCTCTCCAAACTGATCCCTGAATGGGAGGGACTGACGCCTGAATGGGAGGGACTGACACCTGAATGGGAGGATCTAACCCCTGAATGGGAGGGTCTGATCTCTCAATGGGTGAGACATCTATTTTCTGTCACATACAATGCTGTTTTAACCCCTCTCTCTGGGCAGGTTAATAACACCTCCTAGCTCCAATTATGCACATCAACACCTGGTTGCGACTAACAGATTATGTGGATTGGAGCAACATTCACAATATTTATTCCCAGAGAATGTTTTGTACAAGTCATTCTGAATTGATACATACAGCAAGTCCAGTTGCCTCGACTTATTTTTTACAGATATCTCAATGGGAGGGTCTGATCTGTGAATGGGAGGGACTGATCCCTCAATGGGAGAGTCTGATCCCTCAATGGGAGAGTCTGATCCCTCAATGGGAGAGTCTGATCCCTCAATGGGAGGGTCTGATCCATCAATGTGAGGGTCTGACCCCTGAATGGAAGGGTCTGTTCCTGAATGGGAGGGCCTGGTCACTGAATGGGAGGGTCTGACCACTGAATGGGAGGGTCTGATCCCTCAATGGGAGGGTCTGACCCTTGAATGGGAAGGTCTGGGTTCATTATAATCAGCTGATGGACTTTCTGTGTTGTAATGAGGAAAGTTGCAGTGTCGGCATTTCTTTAGTAGTAAATAACCCGTAGGGAATATCTCAGCAAAAATAACATTCCTATTGCAAGTGATGCCAAAAATTATACTTGGATCTTAGTGCAGACTTCTGGGAAAATCCGTCAGCCAATTAAAGAAGCAAGAAGTGACATTTCTCGGGACTGTGTACAGAACGCCTCCAGGTCACCATAATACATTGAATTTATTTTTTGAGAGATTAAGAACATTACAACATCTATAGTTTTAAATAGAAAAGTCATTTTTAATAACATTAAATTACAAAATTGCTGGTGCAACATTTTAATATGATATATTCATTTTTTTAAAGATTTTTTTTCCATTTTTATTTTTTAAAATGGAGTTACCCTTTAAGCCAAAACTACTTTTGATCAATGAAAACAAATAATAATATATTTAATATTATTATTTGTTTGGGTCTGATGCTCAAATAGGAGGGTCTGATCCCTGAATGGGAGGGTCTGGATTCAGTATAACCAGCTGGTGGACTTTCTGTGTTGTAATGAGGAAAGGTGCAGTGTCGTCATCCCTTTAGTAGTCATTACCCCTTAGGGAGTACCTTACCAAAAATGACATTCCTTTTGCAAGGGATTCCAAAAATTGTACGTGTATCTTAGTGCAGACTTCTGGGAAGATTGGTCAGCCAATCACAGAAGCAGGAAGGGACATTTGTTGGGGAGTTCTGTTCACCAACTGCAAATGGAATGCCTCCAGGTCACCATATTGCATTGAATTTTTTTGACAGATGGAAAACATTACAACAGCTTCAGTTTTAAATGGAAAAGTTATTTTTATTAACTCTAAATGATATATGTGTGTATATATATATAAAAATTTTTTTAAAGATTTTTTTTCCATTTTTATTTTTTGAAGTGGAGTTACCCTTTAAGCCAAAACTACTTTTGATCAACGAAAACAAATAATAATATATTATTTAATATTATTATTAAATAATTTGTTTTTATTGGAAAAAAAATCTATTTAAAAATAAATAAATTGTTGTCATTAAAATTATCTAAATTTTAAAAAGGAGGAATGTGGAACCATTAAAATCCAGAACGCTGTTTTGGGAAGTTTGAATTTTTTTTTTCTTTAACTGGGAATAAAAATAGAACAAAATTAGAAAAAATGCGCACTTTGATGTCCAACCATGCAGCAGGTTCAGCTTGATGCAAAATAATGTAACGTTTTTCCTGTTTAATATAAAGAGATTCTCGATATATTCTCCAGTTCTATATGTCACCATTCCGTTCGTGGTAAAGCGCTTTAGGCCGTGCGGCTGATTCACTGTTTCACACCAGAAGATTCAAAGTTTATTGGGTGTTTAGTGATTTCCAGCGCACAGAACTTCTTCCCAAATTTGTAGCCTCGCAAAACAATTCCGAAGATTATTTATGTCTTTTGTTATGGAGTCTGATTCACGGGGTTTTCAGCCTCCCCGAGGACACATTTCGTACAGTATTTTCAATATGTGAGAGGAACGGAGTGAATAATTCCCCGGAACACAAAGGCAGAACATGTGTTTAAATCATTTATTATGATACTGTATGAAACCAGCGACAGGCCTGCCTGCTGGGCTCATAGGCTGATGTATCGCTGTGTGTTCGGCTGATACTCCGGGATAGACAAAGAGGAATCATCAGCTTTCCTCTGAGGTGCCAAAGAAATTGGCTAAAGTATAAAACAAGCTAGAAAATCTGTGACCGTTGTCTCATCCAATGAAGTATTAATATTATTAGTCACTGGTTTAAAGGGAAGAACTAGGGGGCTATTTTATTTTTATGTTCTCATGTTTAAATGTTTTTAATCTGTTTTTCATCTCTTTTACTCATTATAAATCTCTGCATATATATCTATATAACCTGCAGTGAGTGTACACAACGACACATGGCTGCTGCTATCCTGGCATGAGGAGTCCGAGCGGGGGAAGGGGGGGGCTCTTACTTCATGTACTTAGACAAATGGATTATAATGGGGAATATTACACTGTAATGTTCCCTATTATAATCTATTTCTCTGATTAAATGATTACAGACAGGCCTTTGTTCTATCACAGTTTGAGACAACGTTAGAATGTGTGACCTGTGATGTGGTCACACGTTTTAACGTAACCCTGGCCCAGTTTTTCGGCGGTGGAATGTGTGACCGCTAATAGGTGAAGCATTCCAGCGCTTTCCCAACTGTTCCAAGGCAGAACGGCATCGCAAATCGTATGTGCAGGAGAACCGATCTGCCCTGAAACAGCTGATCGGCCCTGAAATGTCACTTCTATCCGACTTTGTGAGTGCAGTGAAATGTGAGATCGCAGTCGGAGAGAAGTGACATTTCAGGACCGATCAGCTGTTTCAGGGTAGATCGGTTGCAAGGTGGGGCCTCCTTGGCTCCCCACATGCATAAATGAGCCTTGGCCGCCCACGACCCTGTCTCTGGTTCACTGGTTTTCTTTCCTCGGACCACTTTTGGTAGTTCCTGACGACGGCAGACCAGGAACATCTCACAAGAGCTGCCGTTTTGGAGTTGTTCTGACCCAGTCGTCTAACCATCACAATTTGGCCCTTGTTAAAGCCGCTCAAATCTTTACACTTGCCCATATTTTCTGCTTCCAACACATCAACTTCAGAGACAAAATGGTAATTTGTGTCATTGTAATATATCACCCCACTTCCAGGGGACATTGTAATATATCCCCCCACTTCCTGGTGCCATTGTTATATATCCCCCCATTTCCAGGTGCCATTGTTATATATCCCCCCCACTTCCAGGTGCCAATGTAAGCAGATAATCAATGTTATTCACGTCACCTGTCAGTGGTCATAATGTTATGGCTGATCGGTATATATCTATATATGTAAATAAACATGTAATGCATGAAGAGACAGGCTTCCAGACATGCTGTTTCTCATTAAAGAAGAACTCCAGGCATATAAATAACTTACCCTTGCAGTGGGGCTATCCCTGCACTGCAAAAATTAAGTGCTCGTTTTGTCAAACAAATGCTGTTTCACTTACCTAATCCCAGCTCCCACGGTGGTTAAGTCTCACCTCCCCCTCTGCTCCTAATATTTTAATGTCCCTCGCCATCCTCACGTATAATACAGGTTAATGGACCTGCATAAGATGTAATGATGTCAGCGTCCCTTAGACCACCCTTAGACCACCAGAGTGAAGGAGAAAAAAAGACTGTGGGGACTGGTCTAGCAAACCAGAAGGAGCTGGTGGGACTGAGGATCTGGTAAGGAAACACAGATTTGATAGTGTCCCCTAGACAAAACAAGCACTTGACCTTTGCAGTGCAGGGAAATCCTCACTAAAAGGGTATGTTTTTTGTTCCCCCCCGGCAACAAAAAACTTAGACAGAGCTGTATAAAAGGGTGGGGCGGGAAGTAAAAAGGATGAGTGAGTGCTGACTTAGAATGTGTAAATATCAGCTTATGCTACTGAGCTTTGTAAACAAAAGCCACGGGAAGTAAAAAGGATGAGTCAGTGCTGACTTACTTAGAATGTGTAAATATCAGCTTGTGCTACTGAGCTCTGTAAACAACAGCCTCTTTACAATGGTGTTTTGCATAGTTGATAAAAGTGTTTTTTTTTGTACTGTAATAAACACCAGCACCCCAGACTGACCCACAGTCCCAGACATGGTCTTTCAGTGGTTCCATTGAACAATTTTTTTTAACACAAGCCCTAAACACTGGCACCTTCGGACTTATTGCCCATAGCAACCAATCAGGGCACTTTTTTCCATAAAATAAAAGCTGATTGGTCACAAACAGCTACAATTCCAATTCTGTGTTCATATCCTTTAGGGGTGCACCAATACCGTTTTTTCGGTATTGAGTACAAGTACCACTATTTTTTTTTTCAGTACCTAATACCGATACCGGAAGTCCCATTAAGGCAGCCTGGCGGCGTGTAAAGACTCACCACCTGGCTTCCCGATTAGCAGGGAAGCCGTCTCCATACTTCTCATCACTAGGAAGCATGGAGCCCGCTTTCTGGCCAATCAGGAAGCCGGGCGTGGTGTAATGACTCGCCGCCCAGCTTCCTGATTGGCTGGGAAGCCGTCTCCATGCTCCCTCGTGATGAATGAAGCCGACTTCCCAGCAACAAAAAAAAGCCGGCTTCTTGATTGGCCAGCTTCACTTGTGACGAGGGAGCATGGAGCCGGCTTCCGGGTCAATCCGGAAGCCGGGCAGCGTGTAATGACTCACTGCCCTGCTTCCTGATACCAGAAGCTCAAGCATCGGGCTAGGCATCAGAGCATTTGGTTGAGTACGAGTACTCGCCCAAATACTCGGCATCGGCACCGATACCGATTCTAGTATCGGTGCATCCCTAATATCCTTTTTTTCCCCCCAGTTTTAATGAATGAGCCTCTTAGACATCACCCCTCGTCATTGTCAGTCATTACAATATGTGCAATGAAATGGCCTATTGTACTAAAATGACAAACTAAATGATACCCTTCCCTCTTCATAAATCTGCCTCCATTATTTCCTGACCATAAAACTTTCTGTTCCTGCGACAACAACTTTTTCGGAGCATAAAATGGAAACCACATGTGAAGCTTTGTAAGCTGTGCTAGAGGCTGCGGATAGTCTGAGATGTTCACTATCCTCCCCAGGAACAAAGTCGACTCTGTGATTTTTACAATAAAATAAATCTTCATTGACACGGCAGCCTCAGCTATTATTACACACAGTCAACCAGCTGCTTAGAAATGGTAGCCAGTTGTACTAAACTACGCTATAATCTCTAGTTTCTTTCTTGTCAGGCCAACATTCATACGCCTTTATTGCTCGCTATTATACCACTTTACAGAGTCATTATCAAAGTTAAAACGCAAAGAATTCTTCCATGGACGTGCTTAATTTGACATTGTAACAGAATGTTTGCTCTCCGTTGGTTGCAGGGTCTGAAATACATTTAGACGCAGAACCTTGGCTGGGATGGATAGGATTCTGGCAGGACACCATCAGAATGAGCATTGTTAACTCATCAGCACTGGGGATGTCCCAAATGAATGTTCCTCCGGAGACCAACTTGTGAAAAGCAGAAAAAAAACCTGTAGAAATGTGTAACTTCGGACTGCTATGTTCCTATTCCAAGTCCAGATATGTGTCTCAGTGAAGCGAGATTCTCAGCGCATTGGTACTTAAAGTGGAAGTCAACTCTCCCTTCCACAAGGAAGTAAACCTCCAACACAATTGCTGTTTTTTTTGTTGCAAATGTCTTCTAAAAGATAAATTTAGAAGTATTTACCTATCAAAATGATATAGCCTACACTGCCCCTGTTCATCCTGAAGCCAGGTTTCTAAGAGTGTGGTGGGTGGTGTTAGGGCCACATCTCCTTGTGCAGCTCTTCGCAACCTGGGATGCTCTGGCCCACTCCCAAAGAGTGGGAGATGGGATTTTCCGAGGCCTCGCCTAATCCCCCCCAATAACCAACCCCCGCCACCCACAACCCAACCCCCCTGCACACTCCTCGCCACTTTAGGTGGCAAAAATGCTAGGGATGCCCCTGCTTCTATCTATACTTCCACCCGCAACAGACCACATCCCAAAACCCTGCACATGCATGGCAGAACAGAGCTAATCCTTGGTAGAAGCACTGTTAATTGTGCAAAAGCGAGCACCAATCTGTTATTTATCTTGGTGAAGACCGAGCTGATGAGGGGGCTATCGTCTGATGCCCCTGGAAGTGGTGACAGGGAGAGTGGAGATGCAGAGTGGCACGAGTACCAGTGTTGCAGGCTGGATCTGTGCAGTGGTTTAGTGTGTGGACTGGACGACTATAGGCAGCAGGACCCGGACCAAATGCCAGAATACTGGGGAACCAGGGCAGGTGATGGGAGCGTAGCCAGGGCACAGGAGAGCCAAGACAGGAACCCGGAGCAGAGTTGGAGTCACAAGCTGAGGTTGGTAGAAGCCAGTCAAAGAAGTACAGGGCATAAGGTAAAATTGAGAGTCCAGTAAGCAGGGTGAGGTCACAATGTAAACACAGATAAAACAGGTAAAAAAAATCAGGTATATGACAGGTAAAAATCCAAAAAGAAGTCAGAAGGCAGGCTGAGTTGTTCACAGGTAAGCAGGATGACAGGTCAGGTCACGCGTAATAAGGGAACTAGCTGAATGCCACCCAGCAATTTGTCCATATTGCACCGCCATTTATATAGACGTACACGCTAATGCACAACCTCATGCCAAATCATGCACGCATCATTACGAAATTTTGTGTACACCTTCACGCTTGTTTAAGTTTGCCTGTAATACTATGCATGGGACCATGCTCAAGTGTACGTGCCTTGCTTGAACTTGCACTGGTCTTCTGGAATGCTTGGACTTTTGTTACACCATCCCGGGACTTGCGTCATCCTGGCCAAGTTTTGTGAATATCCCGGCATGGCGAGGCTGCCGGAAAGGTGGGAAAACTGAGCGTACGCAGCTTTATGTCAACTGCTGAAATAAAGAAAAAAGCTCTGTAAGGGGAGAGCTTTGGATGGCAATACAAGTATTGATGGCATGTGAATATACTGAACTGGTAATTGGGGAAAAGTTCCAAAAGAGAGTTTACTTCCACATTAACGGGAAGAACAGAAGGTCATTTTATTTGTACTCAGACTCAGACTTTATTTGTACTCAGACTATTTGTACTCAGACTCAGACTCAGTGGCGGAGCTAAGGAACAAAGGGCCCTGGTGCAAGATTTTTTTTTGGGCCCCCCCCCCCC
>NW_017307784.1:58799-62498 GCF_000935625.1 Nanorana parkeri
GGATGAACGGATGATCAGACACTCTCGGCGCAGAGATGGGGGGCCCGCTGGCCGCTGGGTACCGATCCGGCGCTGGGACTGTGCTGGGCCCCCTAGAGGCCCGAGGCCCTGGTGCGTCCGCACCGCCTGCACCGGCGGTAGTTCCGCCACTGTTCAGACTCATATGTTCCTAATCCACATCCAGATACATATTAATGTAGAGCTATACTCACAATGCATTCATATTTGAAATATAATATTTTCATTCTTTCTATATGTTTCATCATACACTGATCAGCCACAACATGAGGGGTGAAGTAAATAACATTGTCTGGTTACAATGGCACCTGGAAGTGGGGAGGGGGGGGGATATATTGGGCTGCAAGTGAACATTTTGACCCTGAAGTTAATCTGTTGGAAGCAGAAAAATTGGGCAAGCATAAGGATTAGAGGGACAAGGGCCAAATTGTGATGGGTTGATGACTGGCCAACTCCAAAACTGCAACTTTTGTGAGATGTTCCCGGTCTGCAGTGGTCAGGACCTATCAAAAGTAGTCCAAGGATCCAGATCGCCAGATCTCAATCCAATCCAACATCTGTGGGATGTCCTGGAAAAACAAGTCCTATGCATGGAGGCCGATCACCTCACAACTTACAGGACTTAAAGGATCTGCTACTGACGGCTTGGTGCCAGATACCACAGCATACCTTTAGAGGTCTAGTGGAGTCCATGCCTCAATGGGCCAGGGATGTTTTGGTGGAAAAAGGGGGACCTACTCAATATTAGGTGGGCGGTTATAATGTTATGGCTGATCAGTGTATATTATGATCAAAAGTAACAAATACATTAAAGTGACATTAAGGGCAAAAGTCCCCCCTCCCCCTAGTGCTAAAAAAAAGGACTTACCTTAAATGATGCCTCTTAATCTGATCTTCTTCTTTCCTGTCCTTTTTAGCTGTCCCTCCAGCGCTGGTGCGGGTCTCTGATCCAGCGCTGACTCCTCTATCCTCCTCTTCTCTCATGCCCCACGGTGTCTGCATGCGGGTGCAGGCTGCTCCATAGACTTACCTTATGTCTCTCCTCGTCTCCTGGCCGAACATCTGAACTGGGAATGCTCCCGAGATGCTTTGTGGCCGCCTGAGAAATTGTCAGATGTTCGGACGGGAGCGCGCGGCGGAGACACAGGTTAACCCTTTGAAAAAGTTTTTCTTTCTTTTTTGTATTGTTTTGCATATATCTACTGCTTGCTAGCCATAGATACTGTCAGTGGTGTCACAAGGGGGGTTGCGGGGGGTGCGGCCCACACCCGGGTGACACCATTGGAGGGGTAGCGCCAAAATGACTCACAGTCATTTTGGTGTCACCCCCCTCTGAAAAGTCGGGCGTTCGGTCCATGGTTTACTAAAGAGATAGGAAATGTGTAATTTGTGGTATAAAGGGGGGTGGGTAAGGCTGAAACTGCTTGGACCTCACCTAGAGCTGCAGCCCCTCTGCTAAAACCATATTTTATCAATATATTTGTGTATATAGGTGTGTTCTTTTAAGAGACCCTGTCACCTTGGTCATTGAAGGCAAAGAGACAGGGCTTCTTTAACTACCTATTGTCCGGCCGTTGTAATTAACCCGGCCGGACAGCGGCTTCTTGAGGGCGGGTGGGCGTCTTTAGACGTCCTAACCCGTTCCGCTCGTGCCCGCCGCTAGCAAGCGCCAACGAGCGGGAAACCGGCTTTGAATGTAAACAGCACTTCCTGCATTCAGTGTTCAGAAACCGGAGAGAAGCTGGTGAAGCAGGTCTCTGCTTCATCAGCTTCTCTGGGGGTCCCTAGGTGACATTAGGGGTCTTAAGAGGACCTGAAAACGCAGATTACATCCATTGCGCCGCACATGTTACATATCGCCGCGAATGTGGGAATGAGAGCAATAATTTTAGGGCCATCAATCACTGATAACACTAAACTGATGAGCGGTAAAAGCTTTTAAAGTGTCGGCTATGGTCAATTTTGAGTATGGTAGTTTTTTGCGATTTGCGGGTGCGCGCAATTTTAAAGCTTGACATGTTTGGTGTCTATTTACCCGACGTGACCCCTTCTTTTATATTTTACCAAAAAATTGGGTAATAATAAATGTTTTATAACATAACGTAGGGAGAACAGGTTTTTTTTCAAAATTTTCGGTACTTTTTTTATTATAAAGTAAAAAAAAAACAACCCGCAGTGGTGATGAAATACCACCAAAAGAAAGCTCTATCTGTCCCCAAAAAATGGTATAAAATTTATTTCAGTACAGCGCTGCATGACGGAATAAATGTCAGTCAAAGTAGCGCAGCGCGGAATACTGAAAAATGGCCGGGACAGGAAGGGGGTTTAACACCCCGGTCAGCAAGTGGTTAAAGACCACTTCCACCACCTTATACCCATAGTGCTTCTCAACTCATTGCAATTGCCACAAAATACCAGGTTTCACAGCTTACAGGGAGCATGAATTCCCCCTCTCTGTTTGTGACAGTGCCATGGTATCATGGAGGGGGGTCACAAGGTAATTCATACAGGAAGCATCAGGTATTCTGTGCAAGCTGCAATGAAAGAAGGTACGGGGAGGCAGGTTGTATAAGAGTAAAACTGGCTTTAAAAAGGCCCATTCAATTTGAACTGGTTGGGCAGAAAAATGAAAGTTAGCAATGCTGCCTGCCCTGATCCTGTTCCACTAATTACAAAAGTAAAATAAAGGCGGCGGGGGGGGGTTTGTGATGGACTTTTCATACTTCACTTGCTGCATGCTTGTGCCCATCCAGCGACTCACAAGATACCAATGGCAGGATAAGGATGGCAGCACTGGAGCCTGCACCTTTAAGAAGCTTGAGTAGTGGCAGCTCCGGTATTTCTGTCCTCATAGGCTCCTATTAACGCTCTACGACAAGGCACCGTCCTGGCGGTATCACGTTCCTCGGCGCGCATAGCATTATACCGAATAACGGCTGAAGCCGTCGTCTGCTCTGCGGGCACTGTCTGCAGAACATGAGATGTGTTATTGTTACCTGCCATCCCTAATAAATGTCCTTGTTTGATGCCGGAGCTCTCGTTCCGTCCAGCCATCGGGGAGGGAATTAACTCCGGGGCTAAATATTAAGGTATCGGGTGGCTCCACACTAGAGAATTTAAAGGCAAGTCACATGTCTCTTGTTTATTTAAGCAGATCAGAATGGAGTGACAGTTCAAAAGCAGGGATCGGATCTATGTATTTCCTTAAACAGTAGGTAACGTTTACCATGGTATGTATGTGAATATTACCCTTCCTGTTACTGTGCCAGCTTATAAAGGTTGGATTGCTAATTCAGGCTTCTTACAAGGTCAGTCTATCAAAAGCAGCTATTTGAAGCCCAACTCCAACTTGCTTTTTCGAAGTGTATGGATAGCTACAACTTGTTTTTTTTTTTTTTCGTTTTGGGTAATGGAAGGTTTACAACCCCTGTGAAATGTCTCCATTTTTCTTGGTCACCAATGTCACAGAAAATGATGCAAAATCCAAAATGTTACAATTGCTGCCTATACAAAAGGTCTGTAGACCCCTCTGTTGTGTGTTCTCATGGCCTCTGTAGACCCCTCTGCTGTGTGTGTGCTCATGGCCTCTGTAGACCCCTCTGCTGTGTGTGCTCATGGCCTCTGTAGACCCCTCTGCTGTGTGTGCTCATGGCCTCTGTAGACCCCCCTAGCGGGCGAGCT
>NW_017307784.1:62685-79098 GCF_000935625.1 Nanorana parkeri
TGTGTGTGCTCATGGCCTCTGTAGACCCCTCTGCTGTGTGTGTACATGGCCTCTGTAGACCCCTCTGCTGTGTGTGCTCATGGCCTCTGTAGACCCCCTCTGCTGCGCGTGGTCACGGCCTCTGTAGACCCCCTCTGTTGTGTGTGCTCATGGCCTCTGTAGACCCCTCTGCTGTGTGTGTGTGTGCTCATGGCCTCTGTAGACCCCCTCAGTTGTGTGTGCTCATGGCCTCTGTAGACCCCTCGGCTGTGTGTGTGCTCATGGCCTATGTAGGCCCCTCTGTTGTGGGTGCTCATGGCATCTGTAGACCCCTCTGCTGTGTGTGCTCATGGCCTCTGTAGACCCCTCTGCTGCGCGTGGTCATGGCCTCTGTAGGCCCCTCTGTTGTGTGTGCTCATGGCCTCTGTAGAACCCTCTGTTTTAAATCCATAGCTCTCAAATGCCATTGCTAGACCTAATTGACCATAATGACATCTGTAGACCCCTCTTTTGTGTATGCTCATGGCCTCTTTAGATCCCTCTGTTGTGTACCCTTCTCCCATGTGTGTGATCACGACCTCAGTATTCCCCCCTGTTGTGTGTGCTCATGGTCTCTGTAGACCCCTCCTGAGTGTGCAACAAACACTTCAAAAAGAAAAAGTTGCAAATTGCTCTTTAATTTATAGAAATAAGATGGTATGGTATGCTTAGCCCGAGGAGTGGCCACAAAAACAAAATTTAAGTTTCAGCATTAGTGCTCGGCAGCAGGAAAACAAAGGGTGCCAACAAGGTAATGTTACAGAAGCCTTTAAAGGTTTTCTAATTTTATAAAGGGACTGTTCTACGCAGCCAGTTCGGATACAACCAGTGCTTCAAGCTGAATGGGACATTCTTTGTATTTCCGCAGATCCCCATGGCTTGCCATTGAAGACTTTACAGACATCTGGTTAATTTCATTATAACTACACGGGCGAAATAGTTACACTTTCCAAACAATCTTCTCTATCAGTCGAGCTGTCCTGAGCCCGAGCCAAACCGCAGCGGCCCAATAATTAATTATTGTTAATACTGCGATATGATAAGTTCTGTGGTTTACAATGTGGTTGACTTTACTGTTAACCTTTGCACTGATAATTTAGCATCAGCATTAAAATGATTTATGGAGGCAAGAAACACATCCATAAAGAAGAGATAATACCCTGTAACCACCAGAAGGACAATATAAGAGATAGACTGTACATCCGTCCTCAAAGCTGTAAAGAAAAATGTTAAAGTGCATTTAGAGCCATTTTTAAAAATGTAGTTTTGGATTTAGCGGGGCGGGGCTACGTCACCATTAAGGACATTCACTCTTTCTTTCACAAACGTATTAGGTTTTTCAAGCACAAAAAATGAACATCAAACGATAAAAGAATTTTTGGGGAAAAGTGAGTGTGCAGAGCAGGACTCACACATAAGTAATGGACAGGTTCACAGCAAGATGACGACAAAGTCAATGTAAACGTAACGTATGCTACAATTGGATGGTACAGACCCAAACGTTAGGCCCCGAATGAGGCCTGTAGGAATTCAGAGTTTGTGGAAAGGATGAGGGGAATCAGGGTAACAAAAGCAAAATGTTTTGGGGACACGGGGAAGGGGGGAAAGGGCTAGGTACACAAAGAGTCCAAAAGAAGACAAAGCGAGAGAGAAAGAAATAGAGTAGCGGGAGGAAGAGGAGAAAAAGAAAAGAGAACTCGAAGACGCCTGAAAGTTAAATGGACAGAAGAGAAGTTGTACAAGTCGGTGGTCTGGAGTATGTGATCCAAGGTTGCCAAAGACATAAGTAGCGTTCATGTTTGTGCCCCAGTATTGCTGTAAGTTTTTCATTGATTAAAATAGTGTTGACCTGGATTTTAACCACTTCAAAGCTCAGAGAGGAGGCTTTCCAAGACTTGGCTATGGTCTTTTTAGTGGCTATAAAAATGTGAGTAATTAAAATCTGCTCAGAACGGGACAAGGTTGGGGCGAGTCGCAGCAAAAGAGCTTCACTAGGGTCTCTCCCTAGGGTGATATTAAGGATAGAGCATATAAGGTATATGGGCAGCTCAGTGGTGTTGTGGTTAGCACTTCTGCCTTGCAGCCGAACCCCAGCCAGGTCACTATCTGCAAGGAGTTTGCATGTTCTTCCTGTGCTTGTCGGTTATGTTGTGGACATTTTACTAGGATGTGTTTTTAGTATATTGTAATATTGTCATCATGTCTCTCAGTGTCTGGATTTCTGCGTCACGCTCGATTGGAGCATGACCCGTTTTTTTCGGCACTGAGCGTAAACCATTGAAGTGGATATCTTATTCGTGGCGGAGTAGTGTTTTCTTAGCGAGTGTGTGGACGCCAGCTAGGGCCCCTGCGCAAAACGCGGATTTATTGGTTTGGCGTGTATACAACTTGCTTTGAGGACATAGTATTATTTAAGATACATATCTGCCTTTATGAAAGGAACGTGCGTTTGTATTTCTGATGCGTCTGATCAGTGCGCTGGAGATAGTATGGTATTGTCCCTGCAGATAAGCTTCCATTCATAGGAATCATAGTAACGTTATTGGGCATTGCTCACTAAGCAGTGCTGGATAAGGTTCGCTCCAGTGGTAATGGGAGATTGTGTTTGTGGGTCTGGAAAGATGGCGGCTAGGAAAAACATGCGGCTGTGCACACGGGTCTATGGGCTATGCACACTGCTTCTACTATGATACAGACATACACTCCCTTTTCTTTTGTGTACATGTGTTTTGATGGCTTGCTATGATATGTTGATGTATTGAGGAAGTGATGTTGGTTGTCGACATCACTTCCTGGTTGCCTGTTTGAGACATCACTTCCTGTTTGAGACATCACTTCCTGTTTGAGACATCACTTCTTGTTTGAGACATCACTTCCTGTTGGAGAGAAAATAAAAGCTATTGGAGTGAGAGACAAAGGTCTCTATGAACGGAACCTCCACGATGAAAGGATCACCTGT
Source organism: Nanorana parkeri (assembly GCF_000935625.1). Lineage (NCBI taxonomy): Eukaryota > Metazoa > Chordata > Amphibia > Anura > Dicroglossidae > Nanorana > Nanorana parkeri. Next base: position 65,663 of record NW_017307784.1, read on the forward strand.
GTTCTGACTCTACAGAGGTCCGGTCCTTGCACAAAAGAGCGTAATACAGCTTTGCTTTTAAGCACAGGGAAATTCTTTGTGTTTGGCATACTTTGGCGCAGCATGGATTTGTGTGTTTATCAAGCGAATTTCCATAACAGTTAATTGGCTCCTCTCCACTAGTGATGAGCTGGCGCGTGTTCGCAAGCGCCTCGTGCCGAGCCCGCCAGGAAGCCGTCAGCGTGCAGAGCCAGTCACAGGCACTGAGCCATTTTCCGATCTCTGCAGCTGCGGACCGGGAACATGTCTCAGTGCCTGTGATTGGCCCTGGGCGCTAACGGCTTCCTGGCGGGCTCGGCACGAGGCGCTTGCGAACACGCCCGAGCTCATCACTACTCTCCACCTGTATGTATGCATGTGAGATAGGGACCTTAGATTGTAAGCTGCTTGAGGATGGGGACTGATGTGAATGCGCTCTATATGTTAAATGCGGCATAAATTGTTGGTGTTATATAAATACCTGTAATAAATAAGGTTGTAGACCCTAATCCACAATTGGTTCACCGTAGGATTGAAAATGAGGGGAAATCCAACATTTAGAGTTGTCGTCGGAACATGAATAGAGGAGAATCTTCTAAAGGGACACTTGATCTGGTGATAACTGTCTAATAAGGCATTTCCCCCACTTCGGTGAGGTTTCTGTGTCATGTCTACAGAACAGGAAGTAAGGGGTATTCATGTGAATGTGACACACATTGCAAAAGAAAACCTGACAAGTTTTTAAAGTAGAAGGAAAGGCGATACAATGACCCACCTTTTAAATATTTCCTGCATACAGTTTCTAATAAATCCCAATGTAAATACCTACATTTAAAGGTTTTACAAGTGGTCACATGACCACACTGCTCCGACTAGTGTCTTGTGCAGGGCCAACAACACCACTGAATCCTTAGAGAAGCGACGTCCATAGAGCTAAGGCATTGCTTTATTGTGAACTATATGCAGGTTTGGCGGCAACATTTAAAAGGTAGGATAATGCCTAGCCCTTCCTTCAATTTTAACCAATCACAAACCAAGATTCTAAAGCCACCAGTCAGATTCAAAGCTTGTTTGGATTGAACTTGATTGATAATGTTGGACAAAAGAGAAAGAAGAAAAAACATAACACAGATTTCAGAAACACTCTTACTGCCGCCCTTCTAATCTTGTGTAGAGGTGTGTGAGCTTATACTACATCGTGAACTCAGGTTAAAATTAACTGAGTGAATTGTCTGGCATAAAGCTCAACTCAAGGCCGATATAGGATAAACCAATAGAGAATGTAAAATCCGCACTTATGGGTGATTCTGAAATGAAAGCTGCTGTGCTATAAACCCTAGGAATGAATAAAGTGTGATTTGTGCAGCCCTAAAAGTGAATAAATAAAATAAAAATAAATAAATATCCCTATCTGAACATATATAATTATCACAATGTAAGTAGTACTCCGTGTATATATAATACAAACCTTAATACAGTGGTGGTGAAGGTTTGTATTATAAGCACATCACTGACTGTTCACTTATAGGGACTGTTTTAAAGTTCAGACAAATTCACGGTTTTATATAATTTATTGGCAGATGTGCCATTCACGATTTGTGATATTTTCTAGGAATGCCTTTTTCACTACCATGATGACATAAGAGCGATAAGGAAAAAATGTTTACACTGTGGTTATTTAATTAGAGATTTATCACCACCACTGTATTAAGGTTTGTATTATATATACACGGAGTACTACTTACATTGTGATAATTATATATGTTCAGATAGGGATATTTATTTATTTTTATTTTATTTATTCACTTTTAGCGCTGCACAAATCACACTTTAGGATAAACCAATGCAGCTCTGTATTCATTAATACATCATGAACTGTATTAATAAACCTGGAGCATTTATACATAAGCCTCTATGTGTCATCAGCCACTTAAGTGTGTACTACAGCAACACTTATTCTCACTTCCAAACACGCAACAGGATGGCTGAGTGGTTAAGGTGTTGGACTTAAGATCCAATGGATGTAAATCCTTGTGGGTTCGATCCCCACTCCTGGTATAGTCCCATTTTTCCATTGTTGGATAATGCCTAGTTAATATTAGGCCATATTACCATATCTATATAATATATACATATATTAGGGATGTACAGATACTTTTCGAGTACCAGTGCAGATACTTGGCATTTTCATGAGAACTCCCAGGGTTGCAGAGGTTGCAGCTGGGACCTGGCTCTGGTACTCCCCCACTGTCCTGATATCATTAGTCTGTATTGTTTTAGAAAAACTGTCACATGACAATAAACAAAAATGTATCAGTACTCGTACTTGTAAGTACTCGGCAAGTACCAGTACTCGTACTCACAAAACTGGTATCTGTGCATCCCTTTATTTATATTTATAAAAACAAAATCATACATTAAAACAGAGATGTACAAATCCCCGGAGCTCCGTGTGCTCCTTACTATCTGAATCCCTATCTGAAATGACAGCTGCCTCCTAACTTTTGAATTTTTCTCTAGTGTAGTCTTGGAGCTCAAAAGTATCGGTACATGTACTCGTACTTGTACCGAGTACTGTACTTGGTATCTGTGCAACCCTAACATATATATATAATACCAATTAAAGTCACCCTTGTCTTTAGCCATATGAAAAGGTCACCCAGGTCCCGCTGGGACCACGTTGCCTGCACGTTGATGACCTCTGCCTGTCCTGACTACCCTGCTATCCTTGTCTGCTGCTCCTGCTCATCGGATTCAGCTACTACTGGCACTCCTGCCCCTCTGTGCCCCGGTGCTCCTGTACCCATTCAGGAGCCCCAAGACCAGAGAAGTGAGAGAGGCCGCCCTCGACATCTCAGACTCCCCTAAGGTACGTGACACTTGCATTTGGGGCAGTTTGGACTTGTCTTGTCCTTCTCCTCCCCCTTGTTCTTCTGCTTCTCTCTGCGGTCCCCCTCATCCCAGGGTCTTGTTTGTCCTCCGATGTTCTCCGGCTCATTCTGCTGTTCGGTCTACTAAAGTTGCAGTTTTATAGGATTGAAGTCCTCTTGAGGAAGCCGCCAATGCGGCAAAACATGTTGAGGCACCTAAAAGCAACTATAACCTTGCAACAGATCTACAACCAACTACCAGATTACTGCAACATAATCTGTATTGTATGATATATGGATACATATTGTAACAATTTTTGATGAGAATTCAATAAAAAATATTTTTCAATAAGTTTTCAATGAGAGCTACTTTTCTTAAAAGTCCCTCTCTCCCAAAACACCTACATACTTGGGTTTGGTAAAATGATCATTTGATAACGGATATGTATACTTCTCCGTGTGTTTTGTTAATGTGGGTTTTTCCAGCACAGTGGACCACAATGTATGGTAGTGCGTTACCGTGCCATGTGGTGCTCTGAAAAGCATGAGCCTTGGAGCTGTGTTGGGGTGCCATTTAAAATGAACAGCACTGCGATGTGCTGATGCATGTAACGTGCGTCAACATATGTTGCAGTAATATGCATTTCAGTGCACACATTGCCACAATGCATTGCAGAGCAAATGTGCGATTCAGCCCTTCATCATAGGTTTCTATGAGCACAGCGGCGGCTTGGAAAGGAGGTTCAGACATAGCAAAGCTTGTTCCTGAAACGTCCATTGCTGTTTTAACTTATGTGATAACTTTCACTAGAAATCCTCCGCAGGACCCGGAGTTCACCAGAATTTCCTGCCAGCCAAGAAACATTCACTTGCGAACTTCCCGAACAGCTTGGACACGCCAGACGATGAGCCTGGAACATCTGCTGCCTTCCCTCCGGAGTTCAGACATGGAACGTCCTCTGAATCGGCCCAGGAATAGATGTGCTCGGGAGGAAATGTGATATGGATCTGGCTGGAAGATGCAGCAGGAGATCCGCAAACTGATACGGAAGAAAAATTTGAAGCATCAGTCTTAATTAATATGATAATATGCAGATAATTTCTTCTTTGTTGGAAAAGAAAACCGATATTGGTTCCATCTTGTTGTTATTAGGAGAGTATGAAGACATCAGGCTGGATTAGGTGCACTTGGCTAATGACCATTTTATACAAGCTCCTCCCTTTTTATTGGCCATGTTACAGGATTATTATTGTGAAATTAAATAAAATGAACTATGGAGGTAGCGTTGTGTCTACTTTAGTGGCAAAGCTTTGCATTGGAGCCGGCTTCCCGGCTACTCAGGAAGCCAGGCAGCAAGTCATTACATGCCGTCCAGCTTTCTGATTGGTCAGGAAGCCGTCTCCATGCTGACTTCCTGCCCAGTTTCCCGATTGGCCAGCTTCCCGACCAATCAGGAAGCCAGACGGTGAGTCATTACACACCGTCCAGCTTCCTGATTGGCCTGGAAGCCGGCTCCTTTCTCCCTCATCAGCAAGTGACGAGGGAGCATGGAGTCGGCTTCACGGCATGTAGTGACTCTCCGCCCGGCTTCCTCATACTGCAAGTTCTGGGATCGGAATAGCATCAGGAGCATTTGGGCGAGTACGAGTAATCATCCAAATACTCGGTATCGATACCGATACTAGTTTCGGTGCATTATTAGTAATAAGGGATCATTCACCTGTAAAGTAGTATTAAACTCTCAAACATGTTGGCTCAGCCACCAGTCAACCAATGACACTGTTTGGCTCAGCCAACAGTCAACCAATGACGCTGTACAGCTCAACCACCAGTTAACCAATAATGCTGTGCGTGTCACACAGCATCATTGGTTACTAGAACAAGGATGAAGGGCTGGGGGGGGGGGGGTTAATTGGTTCAATCATTCGCCTGTAAGGCATACAGCAAACATTTTGGTTTCAGGTCATACTTCTGGTTAACGCGAACCGCAGCTCATCCCTACTTACCACTGAAATGAAAAGGTTTCACCTTTTGATACACATTGCATTTAATAACTTGTATTTGTATCTTCCTATTCTAAAGATATAGCACGACACTTTCATGAGAACAGTAAAATGTTGGCATCAGTCCCAGCCCCAAAGGAGTTTTACCATCTGATATCCCCCCAACAGACGGTCATTGAGAGACATAAGACACCAGGATGTGACTCCATAACAATGAAGTATTAGTTTTAGATGGAGATGTCCTGGAAGTCAATGAATTCTACCGTTGCATCATTTAGAAATGTGAATGATAAAACTCAGGGCACGGCCGAAGGAGAATAATTTCCTAAGAATGAAATGGAGAAGGTTAATGTGTGCTCTGATTTGCTCAGGACACATCACATTGTTAGCGAGCAGATAAGTTCTGGAAAACCGATTGATGGTACTGCTGGAAGATGAACTGTTGTCATTGGACGGCGTACAGTAATGAGGGAAGCGCGGAGGTAGGTGGTTTTAGGGCTTTGCAGGATATCTCATAACAAGTTTCCTTATTACTGGCGGAGACGATGCTATTATCAGGGAGACGGATGAATGAGTTTCTGCCTTTGCCAGAGGAAGCTTCCGAAGCGTATAACAAGTAGAATCCTAATACTGTAATGACGTCAGCGAATTACAAAGCAAAAGAACAAGAAAGTACATTGGAGATGTTTAAGAAGCAACTCAAGCGGAAAAAAAAAAATACTTACTGTCAGCAGGGCCGGATTTCCCACAAGGCCCGGCCTCGGGGCAGCAGGGAGTAGAGGGGCAGCAGGGGTGTAAAGTTCTATCTCCCGATGCCCGGGTCATGCAGTTCCAGGAGCCGGGCGGGTAGGTGTTTTCTACATGTAGCCCTGCTTTGCCCAAGCAGAGCTAAATGTACAGCGGGGAAGCTGACGCTTGTTTAGGAAGCCCAGCAAGTAGTCATAGAACTGGTACTGTGAGAGCCATTGCGCATGTGAGACGGTTTTGTGCTAGAAATACTCGTAATCGTGCGCATGTGTGCAGACGCTAATGCGCGCGTTCAAGTGTAACGGAGCTCACACAGATTGGCGTGCACCCTCTCACGTCTAATCATGGCGCCAAAAGGCCTATTTAAACTTGCATCCTACATGCTGAGAGTTCTTCAGCTAGTGTCCAGTGTTGATTCCTGCTTGTTCCTGTATCTGACCCGTCTTGATCATCTGACTCTGGTGTTCTCCGTCTGCTCCTGACTGCGGCCTCTTCCACTACTCTGCCTCTTGTATGCTGATCCCACACCACTGCACGGCTTGACCTCGGCTTGTCCTGACCCAGCTCCCGTCTTCTGATTCTGTACTGCACAGCTCGCCAGTTACTGACCCAGCTCGGCTCTGACTCGGCTTATCTGAATTCCTGATATCCTGCATGCTTCTGGCTGACTACCTGCCTGGTGCTTCACTCCGGTGTCTTCAGCATCTCTACCCAGTGGCACCTGTGCCCCACGAAGTGCGTTTGGCCCTGTTCCACTCTCAGGGACTCGCTGAGACCCGTGCTGGAAGGGAAGGTCCTTCTTGTCAACTCAAACTTACATCAGGTACGTGACAGTCACTCTGTATAATATCTCTCTCCGTGCCCCCGCTCCCCATCTAAAGCTTTGATGACAGTATGTCCTGACTACTGGAGATTGAGCCCCCGTGCCTGACTAGCCCGTCCACTCCATCTATGTGGTGAATATAATCAACTAAGCATCTACTGTTGTACATTGATATATGTTTGATGAAAACATTTTATGTAAGCATAAAATTTGACAAACTTTCATATACATTTACCCGGTAGAAGCATGCGGTCTCCAATTTAATGCTTGTACATTGCTCTCTATCCAGGACACACAGCCCTTATCCCCCTGAAGAAGCCCCAGAGGGCGAAACATGTCAGGGTCATTTTTCGAATGAAACAGAGAGTTCTTTGATATTCTAACTTACCTGCGTTATATAAATGAATTACGTCGATGTATATAATATATCATATGAACTACATGGAATAATTATGCCTCATTGAGTGGAATTTTAATGAATTATTTAAAAATTATGTTACCTTAATAAATCCTTTTGTATTTTTATATATATATATAAGAGAGCGGTCTGTATTTTTTGAAAGTCCCTCTACCTAGGGTCTTGGCATACCCCTAGGATAGAATTCTCCATTTTTATCTCAATATTGATTACTGGGGTGTGAAATCGCGCTCTCCTACATATAAATTACTCCAAGTACACGCCTTTCATCTACTTTCACTTTGGTCCACTTCTGGCACAAATGATGTAATGTGGCAAAGCATTGCATCCTGGGAAGGTGATATCAGCAGAGCATTGCTGGGATATCTCATCTGTAATCTCACGAGATCTTAGGGAAAGGCATATTCCTCCCCACGATATGATGTGCATGGTCACATGTCCTAGTTACATGTGCCAGAGGTCCAGGAAGTAAAGGGAGATCTAGTAATTTGCCCTTAGTTAAAATGGCCGCGGTGAGAAGAATGGTGAGTGAAAGAAAAACAAGGGAATGCAAAGAATACAAAGCCGGTCGGTGTTCTATCGAAAAGCTCCGACTTGTCGAGCTCTCCAACTGGTGACGTCACATCCGGTGACTGCCAGTAGAAGACGTACACCAGATGGAGCTAGTGCGCATGCCCATGGAATCGTTGCCAAATTCTCTAACAAATTCTCTAACTGCCAGTAGAAGACGTACACCAGATGGAGGTGGTGCGCATGCCCATGGAATCGTTGCCAAATTCTCTAACTATTGCCACTGCCCCTGCATGGCTATCGGCTCATCGGATTGTATAACCTAGTACAAAGTTATATTTTTTGTAGGTTATAGGAGCCAATAGCCGTGCAGGCTCAGTGGCGACTGTGGCTATCGGCTCATCTGATTCTATAACCTAGTACAACGTTATATTTGTCCTACGTTATAGAAGCCGATAGCCGCGCAGGCGCGGTGCCGAGTGTGGTTATAGAATTCGACGGCGCTGCGGCAATAGTTAGAGATTTCAACAAGGATTCCATGGGCACTAGCTCCATCTGGTGTAGATCTCCTACTGGCAATCACCGGATGTGACGTCACTAGTCGGAGAACTCGACAAGTCGGACCTTTCGATAGAACACCGGCAATTATCTAGAAGTATGTGTTTGTAGATTGTCATTACTAAAAATTTCTAAAGGGGTGTTTTGTTGTTATTTTCAAAGTATGGGTAAAGGTCCGCTTTAGCTTGATCTTTAACCCTTTGTTAGGACAGACAGTTACAGTTATGGGAAGACTCAGCTCTGCCTTTTGACATGACTGAACTTTGCCTGAACTCTGTTCAAAGCCCAGCTTTAGAGATTATCAGGGCTACAGACTGCAGATACAACTCTTGTCAGCCTCCCCATTTCTGCATCTTCTTTCCCACTTCAACAACTAAGGCAGAATCCAAGTTATATATATATGCACACACTGCATCTCATCAATGTGCAATGAGTACAGGTTGTAAACTAAACTGATTTTTATATTTAAAGTAGATATAAACCCCAACACGAAGACATTGCTAAAGCAGTGTGCATCATAAATAATTGCCGTTTCCTCAAAAACACAACACTTCTTTTCACCATTTTCTCTATGCTTTGCTGTCTCTGATCTCCTCTTGTTCATCTCCTGCAGCCTCTTTGCAGCCACCTTCTGTCTACACGCATTCCAGTGATGGCCGCATTGCATTTCTCAGGGCAGAATTCGTGATGGTGACAACATTGAATAAAGCTATGGGAAGATCATGTGATGGGGTGACAATCCAACGACAACTGGCAGACAGGGGCAAAGCATTGACACCCAATAAAAGGAATATGCTGAACAAGGAGCTTTATGGCAAGATCACCAGGAGCTTTATGGCAAGATCACCAGGAGCTTTATGGCAAGATCACCAGGAGCTTTATGGCAGGATAACCAGGAGCTTTATGGCAGGATCACTGGGAACTCTATGGCAGGTTCACCAGGAGCTTTATGTGAGGTTCACCGGGAGCTTTATGGCAGGATCACCAGAAGCTTTATGGCAGGATCATTGGGAACTTTATGGCAGGATGACCAGAAGATGGAGCTAGTGCGCATGCCCATGGAATCGTTGCCAAATTCTCTAACAAATTCTCTAACTGCCAGTAGAAGACGTACACCAGATGGAGGTGGTGCGCATGCCCATGGAATCGTTGCCAAATTCTCTAACTATTGCCACTGCCCCTGCATGGCTATCGGCTCATCGGATTGTATAACCTAGTACAAAGTTATATTTTTTGTAGGTTATAGGAGCCAATAGCCGTGCAGGCTCAGTGGCGACTGTGGCTATCGGCTCATCTGATTCTATAACCTAGTACAACGTTATATTTGTCCTACGTTATAGAAGCCGATAGCCGCGCAGGCGCGGTGCCGAGTGTGGTTATAGAATTCGACGGCGCTGCGGCAATAGTTAGAGATTTCAACAAGGATTCCATGGGCACTAGCTCCATCTGGTGTAGATCTCCTACTGGCAATCACCGGATGTGACGTCACTAGTCGGAGAACTCGACAAGTCGGACCTTTCGATAGAACACCGGCAATTATCTAGAAGTATGTGTTTGTAGATTGTCATTACTAAAAATTTCTAAAGGGGTGTTTTGTTGTTATTTTCAAAGTATGGGTAAAGGTCCGCTTTAGCTTGATCTTTAACCCTTTGTTAGGACAGACAGTTACAGTTATGGGAAGACTCAGCTCTGCCTTTTGACATGACTGAACTTTGCCTGAACTCTGTTCAAAGCCCAGCTTTAGAGATTATCAGGGCTACAGACTGCAGATACAACTCTTGTCAGCCTCCCCATTTCTGCATCTTCTTTCCCACTTCAACAACTAAGGCAGAATCCAAGTTATATATATATGCACACACTGCATCTCATCAATGTGCAATGAGTACAGGTTGTAAACTAAACTGATTTTTATATTTAAAGTAGATATAAACCCCAACACGAAGACATTGCTAAAGCAGTGTGCATCATAAATAATTGCCGTTTCCTCAAAAACACAACACTTCTTTTCACCATTTTCTCTATGCTTTGCTGTCTCTGATCTCCTCTTGTTCATCTCCTGCAGCCTCTTTGCAGCCACCTTCTGTCTACACGCATTCCAGTGATGGCCGCATTGCATTTCTCAGGGCAGAATTCGTGATGGTGACAACATTGAATAAAGCTATGGGAAGATCATGTGATGGGGTGACAATCCAACGACAACTGGCAGACAGGGGCAAAGCATTGACACCCAATAAAAGGAATATGCTGAACAAGGAGCTTTATGGCAAGATCACCAGGAGCTTTATGGCAAGATCACCAGGAGCTTTATGGCAAGATCACCAGGAGCTTTATGGCAGGATAACCAGGAGCTTTATGGCAGGATCACTGGGAACTCTATGGCAGGTTCACCAGGAGCTTTATGTGAGGTTCACCGGGAGCTTTATGGCAGGATCACCAGAAGCTTTATGGCAGGATCATTGGGAACTTTATGGCAGGATGACCAGAAGCTTAGATACTACACTTGATCTTAGCCAAAAGGCCGAGAAGCCACTGCAACCCTGGTAGTTCTCCTGAAAATGCCGAGTATCGGCACTGGTATCTGATCTGGTATTGGTGCATCCCTAAGTGGGACAGTATAACCGTACAGGTAATGGTGAAAAGGGATTACAGCAATCAGAAAGTCATCTACCCGAATCAGTGCGTAGCATACAAAAAGCCTTCTTAGAACAGAATGTTTTATTCCGCATGTTTCATTCCATCTCATATCCCAAAAATCAGATGATTATCCTTCATTTCGGACAGTGGGCGGAACTATTCAAATCATTCCTTTATGCCACATTGGCCAAATGCACATCCAGAACCGTTGGTTTATAATACAGTTATAGCCTAATATTATAGAACCTTAGATTCCAAGCTGCAGACAGCTGTGTCAGGCTTTTTGGCCCTTCAGTGCAGTATATGGAAACCATATCTTCCATGGCATAGGACCCAACAGGACAGTATAGCCATAAAGTCTATGGTGAGAAAGGACTGAAGGTATCAAAAAAACTCTGTAGCCCAATCAGTGCAAAGCATCATAAAGCCCTCTAAGAACAGACAATATAGCGCAAATATAGCCTAATAATACGGAGCACACAGCTGTTTCAGGCATTTTGGGCATCATCAGTGCAGAGTATGGCTGTCATTTATTAGGAGACAACATAACTCTCTCATTTTACAGTCACACTATCTTCCTGCATGTTCTGTATAGAATTGTGCTGCAATCATCACCCCCGCCAAATGATCAGTGAAGGTAAAAAAAACAAATTGCAAGTTCTTCATTGGCTCAGCTACACATGACTTTTCCAAACTTCTGACTGGTCCAGTTGAATGAACATGGCTACCCATTAGTCTAATTTTTCAAGGTTAACTACATTATAATCCCGTGTATGAGACATCCCTCGCCGAGGGAGATAAGACCCAACAGACACTCGGCAGCCTTGAAAGTTGAACGCGGTACAAGCCTCTCTCATGCTGGAAGGTGGGAGTCTGGGAAAAGCATCATAATTTGCGAGATGACATTAACAGATAGTTATCCCCATAATGAGTGCTTGAAAGGTTTTGTTCTAGCAAAGCAGATTATAAAAGATTGCCTGCGATGAGCATCTAACAATGTATATTTTTCCTGTAGCGCGCAGTGAATGTTGGGCCTCCGGTGCCTATATATTCTATAAATGGACTGCTTCCCTTTGATGTTTTCTATTATCGCGGTGAGTAATAATCAGGACTGACTAGATGTTAATTCACTCAGTGCTCCTTTCCACTTGCTTCAGGTCTCTCTTGGCTGATGTCATTAGGCCGCTTATTACTTTCAGATGCTGGGAGCTGGGATGTGCGCCGCAGATGTGCTCATAGAGGAGGGAGGAGAGGTGCTGACAGGTGCTATTACTTCCCCAAGGAGCCATAATCCTGGGATCCAAGGTGTATTTCTTTTTGTTGGACTTCCTCAATATTATGTACCAACAAAAGTCTTCTTCCTTATGATTTGTTTATTACCACCTTGGGGGTCATATCTGACGCGCTCGTAGACATAAGAACCTCCAAATGTCTCGTCTCTTCTTATGGGTTTTACCACCTTCACAGCCATATCTGGTGGTGCTCCTGTCACTATAATAATACCCAACAGTCTTTTTCCTTATGGTTTGTTTTTTACCATACTCACAGCCATATCTGGTGCTCCTGTCACCATAGGAACCTTTGAAAGTTTTCTTCCGTATGGTTTTTTTTTTTTACCATACTCACAGCAATCTCTGGTGGTGCTCCTATCACCATAGGAACCTTCAAACGTTTTCTTACTTATGGTTTGTTTTTTTACCACCTTCACAGCCATATCTGGTGCTCCTGTCACCATAGGAACCTTCAAACGTTTTCTTACTTATGGTTTGTTTTTTTACCACCTTCACAGCCATATCTGGTGCTTCTGTCACCATAGGATCCTTCGAAAGTCTTCTTCCTTATGGCTTGTTTTTTACCATGTTCACAGCCATATCTGGTGCTCCTGTCACCATAGGAACCTTTGAAAGTTTTCTTCCTTATGGTTTGTTTTTTTACCATACTCACAGCAATCTCTGGTGGTGCTCCTGTCACCATAGGAACCTTCAAACGTTTTCTTACTTATGGTTTGTTTTTTTACCACCTTCACAGCCATATCTGGTGCTTCTGTCACCATAGGATCCTTCGAAAGTCTTCTTCCTTATGGCTTGTTTTTTACCATGTTCACAGCCATATCTGGTGCTCCTGTCACCATAGGAACCTTCGAAAGTCTTCTTCCTTGTGTTAGTTTGTTTTTCACCACCTTTGCAGCCATATTTGGCATACTTGTAGTAATTGGAACCTCCAAAAGTCTTCTTCCTTAAGATATTTTTTAGCCATATTTGGCACTCTTGAATGGCCATTGAAATCTTAAAAGTTGTCTTCCTTATGGTTTGTTTTTTAGCACATTCGCGGCCATATATGTTACTCCTATTACTATTGGTATCACCAAACATCTTTTTCATTATGATTCATTTTTTACCACCTTTATAGCCATATTAGGTGCTCCTTTCACAAAAGGAACCTCCAAACACCTTCTTGCTTATGGTTCGTGCTTTGCCCCATCACAGCCATATCTGGTATTCCGGTCTAGAGGAACTTCCAAAAGTCTTCTTCCTTGTGATGGTTTATTTTTCACTACCTTTGCGCCCATAATTGGTGCCCTTATAGCCATTGGAACCTTCAAAGTTTTCTTTCCTATGGTTTGTTTTTTCACCACCTTCGTGGCAATTTTTGATGTTCTTGTAGGCATTGGAACAACCAAACATCTTCTCTCTTAGATTTGTTTTTTGGCAACTTAGCCATATCTGAGGAACCTCCAAACATCCTCTTGCTTATGGTTTGTTTTAGTTACCACTTTTGCAGCCATATTTGGTGCTCTTGGTGGTCTTATGAGATAAACTCTGTGTGTATATACTGTATATATGTATATATATAG